>NC_071668.1:33275833-33578863 GCF_028554725.1 Zeugodacus cucurbitae
ATATACCAATAGCTGGTACTGGCAGCACGAACAACGGAAACACTGCAAGGAGGTTTTTCCAACAACCAAATTTGGCTGCTCGTATAACAGGAGTAAGCTATGATTTAATATATCGATTTAGCGTAATATTACGAGCATTGGCTTGTGGATACGACATAAATTCGGACGCATTCGGATCTTACGCATTGGAAACTGCCGAAATTTTTGTTAAAGCATACTCCTGGTTTTACATGCCATCGTCTGTTCACAGAATTTTAATTCATGGAGCAGATATAATAAACCATTTTCCCTTCCGATTGGTATGATGTCCGAAGAAGCTCTTGAAGCCAGGAACAAGGACTATCGAAACATACGCGAGAGCAATACAAGTAAAAATTCCAGGAAATATACAATGGAAGATATCATAAATGCTTAATTAGTTTCGTCTGACCCTTTGATATCTTCATTGTCAAATGGGTCTTCAATTTCGACTGCAAAAAATATTATTATGGACGATGATGTTAAGAGCTTGTTTTTAATGAAGCATCTAGATATGCCTGATTCTGATTCCGTAAAAATTAAAAAAATTTTAAAAATTAAAAAAAAAAATTCAAACAAAATTTTTTTTTCTTAAAAAATTCTATGACATTTTTCTGAGCTGTGAAAAAGAACCGTCTGAAGATATCTTTTTTCGTTTAGAAGTTATTAATCAAATGCCGCTAACGAGGCCCAATCGCCCACTGTGCGTCTGTTTGATATTTTATATGTTTGTTTTATTTATTAAAAGGCAACTTTTCATAGCTGTGCAGTAAAAAAAATTCTCTATACATAATCGCTCTGCCTTAATATATACATAAATTAATGAAATCGTAATGCAAAAGGTTCAGTTTTTCTACGGTAATTTTTGTTCGCACTTTATCTTTAAATGACAACACGTTTCTATTAAATATTGATTGTACTGTTTTTTAATTTGTGCCATACATATATAGATACAAACGGATCTTCGTTTCAACACAGGGACATTTTTAAAGAAGGATCTGAATATAAGTACATGTAAATTTTAGTTTAACTGTTGCAGATAATATAGTACGATAACTCCGCACAGGGATCAATTTGAACCAAAAAACGTACAGTCAGATATCGCGAATTATATTGGTATTTCTATGCTGATTGTTAGTAAAAATACTGTTTCGTTGAAAATATATTACTTATATACTCATAACATAAATAGTGTTCTGTTTAGGTCTTTATAAAGTATAACATTTTTGTATAAATAAAAAAGTTTGACTTACAGGTACGAATTCTGCCCTCCGTTACTACCACTTATATTTGTTGGGTCCATTAAATTGATTTCACTATCAACTTTCGTCTGCATTTTACGTCCTCCTCCGTTATTGCGAGAAAAATCCTCATTGTTAGATCCTTTTGGTATAATAATTCCCAAATTCGCCAAGCCAGCTAAAGCATGGCCATATTGTTGACCATAGGACTTGATTTGCTTATATCCTCTAAACTGGCCGGTAGGAATTAAATCTGGATTGTGTCCTAGTCCAGGTACTGCTGATAGTGGTAATTCACTTTCACCAATTTTAATGCTTCCATGATCGCCTAATCCTGTTTCACTGTTGACAGAAACTCCCATATTTGTGTCACCAAAATTAGTATCAATAATTATATCTTTGCTTGTAGTTATGCCTCCATTAAAAACTGTCGCCATCATAGTATTATTAGTGTTTATTGAAGCAAGATCGTTCCCATTTAGTCCAGAATTGCCATTGAATTGACCATTATTTCCCACTTTGTTTTCATTTTTGCTTCCCGCTATGCCTATCCTCAACAGTTCAAGATCATTGCATTGGGTGAGCTGTAGGTGTAACAGCGATAATCCTATACTACTGATGAGCCACAGCAAGTGCATTTTCTTTGCATTTAGGTCAATATTGTTATAAAAATAATTAAGTTCGTTGGAACACTTTCCATTTATAGGACATCTAGAAGTGATGTAATTGGTAAAAATTCAGGTATCGGAGAGTTGCCCATATAAGAATATAGGTAAGTTGTTTCATTAAATTTTGGAATGCATCATTACTTTGTGATGATATGTAACTAATTTTCGTTTATATAATTATATTTTAAACTATATAATTATGTTTATGTTAACTATTATGTGCATTCATATCCCTGCAGTACAAACAATTTGTTTTAAATTGTTTTAAAAATAGTATTAACTACAACCTAAACTAGTTACCCGGCAATACTATTGCATGTATAGTTTTGAGTACAAATAACCAGTTTAATACATGTTCTAAATATACAAAGTACTTCGAATTATGGAAGGAAATAATAAAAGGAATAGAAACAAAAAATGTTATAATTATAGAGTGAATTAAAAATTATGAATTAATATTAAATCATTTAAGTCAAATAAAATAACGCAATAATAAATTGATTTATTCGTATTTGTGTTTCATATTTCCACTCAGTTTGAATTTACTTTGGATATATTAGTTACACATACACTATTTTTTTCGACTAGTTCGATTTCAGCCATAATTTTTTTCTTTCCAGTGTAATGTTTAAATATAAGAATATTATAACATTATATTGTGACAATAATCTCAATCTCAATAATCTACCCTCATTTAATTTTAATTTTTTATCACACCGATTTCACAGGGCAATATTCAATGCATGTTTTTATGCCTTTGAAATAATTTTTCAAACCAACATACCAATGTACATTTGGGATCTTCCATATTAAACTTTGCTTTTGTTTACTTTGCTCTTCTACAAACAAACGTATGATAGTATGGGCATACACACTGTGTATGCATATGTAATCGCTTGTATGTATGTATATACAAAGAGTCTATTTGGAAAAGGGATGCATCTGGCTTGTAATTTATGCTATAATATATACAAGAGCGTATTTGAATGTGATAGAAACACATTTTCAAAACATTGCATAGGCAGGTGCATGCGGAATAAAATCAAATGTATTTGACTATTTCGGCGCGCTCTAAGGTGAATGAGTGCCGACACTATTCAAAAAAGTTAAACCCAGGCGTAAATTAACAATTTATAGTATTTATATACATAAGACTAATAAAAAGAGGCAATGATTTTAACTAAATCTATTAATTTTTAAAACAATCACATTACTTTTATGGTATCGTACGATCCATTTCAATAATTAGATTAACGTTTTGGATTATATATGTAGGTTAAAATGTTCATTGATCACACACATAATATTTAGAATATGAGAGTAATTTCTTGTCTCTATGGCAACCACCATACTATATTCGTGGTTATTTTTCACTGAATATCGGGTCTGAGCATATATGCAATTATTATTTAGGTATAACTTCGAACACTGATTTCACATGATACCGTGTATATCACAATTCCTATGCTGGGGAAATACGCGTATTATCTTACTATACCCGTAACATTCCGATTAATTGAGAAGTTAAAGTAAAAGATAAACGACAAAATATCTAAATTTTACCCGTACGCACGTTCAGCACCGAACTCGTTCGTTTCTCAACTGCTTATGTTGCGTCCAGCCTTTCAAGTACACAACGAGTCAAAGCCGCATTGGCTTTGTTGATTTCTTTTAGTTGCAGCTCAGCTGTTGCGTGCTGTTCGTTTTCCAACCCTCACATGGTATATATGTATATGTTTATATTTACAGACACGAGTACAATTTCATTTTGGGCTTGTGCGCAGCCGGGAGGTACGCACATTAACGTTCGCGCGCCATAAATGTTTTATATTTCTGCGTTCGCTCGGTGGATTATATTTTATAGGACTGAATAGATACATACATATGAATGTTGCGTCGAGTTTGACAGCAGTCGTCAATTGTTGGATTGTTTACCAGTACATCACAGTGTTCTTGTTTGGTAGGCAGTCTGCACATTTTTTTATATGCCTTACACTTAAACGAAAGAGCAAATTAATCAATTGTTTACTAGTAATATTTTTAACAGTATAAGTTAGCTGTTTAATATTTATATAGCTGTGTATAAGTGAACAGCTGACATATTAGTTTTTCGTCTAATATGATGAACTGAACCAAATATATATTTTATATTGTAGACACTAGAATAATTGTCCAATAGTTAGAACAAGGATATCCGACAACATATTCAAATACATTCTATAAAAGGAAAATATAAACGGCTATAAAAGTAAGAAGGTGTCCTTACCAAGGTGTTTTAACCTCATACTTGCGAGTGCTGGACAACGTTTAGTTGATTCCATCTCACCTTACTCCAAAATTCGAATTTTTTTGCATGAATATAGTGTTCTCACGCCAATTTCAAATCATAAAATATTCGTTTTAAGATTTAAAAAATATATTATAAAAACTTAAATAAAACCTAGACACACTAGGTCATAAATCCAAGTTTTGTCGCACTTGAATAATAGTGCAGTATTTTCCCACCTTCATGATGTCACGAACGAGTATGGCCCATCAAATAGTATTCTTTAAAAAACAACAAAAGTAATACAATTTCATTTAAACTATAACCAAATGCACAGGAAAAGACTTGGTACGGCTGAAGATAAAGTATTCAATTTTAATAAAGAAAGTAACATTTCCATTAGAACTTGAAATTTTAGTACTTTTGCCTTCGAATTCTATCTTCTAAGTATTTCAATTAATGTTCGGTAGGACCAACATCCACTTATACACCACATTTCCTCTCGATAATCCTCATTAAAATATCAAACATATCAAACGGAAAGTCGAATATCACCGGGAAATACATACATATATGGGGCACGAGTATTTCATTAAGAAATTTTACACATTTTCTGCAGTGCGGTATCCGTTCACTTAATTTCACTAAGAAATCTTGCATTTATATATGTACATATAAACGGTACAAAGCCAGCTAAAAGTTTGAAAGTCACTATAATATAACTGTATGGTGCCAAGAGGATATATTGACTCGATTTGATCAATTTATGACAGTAGGGTTGTCATTATCAAAAAACTATGAGTTAGAATTTCATTAAAAAAATATTTTCAAACAAGTAAAGAAAGGCTAAGTTCGGGTGCAGCCGAACATTTAATATTTTAGCAATTTATCGATGTAACTTTATAAAGATAACACAATTTGATATAATAATTACATTACATATATGTATATTGGGCATAAAGTCTGCTGTAGTTCCTGAACTGATTTCACTAAAAATATAAATATAAAAATATATTAAAAATATTTGAGAGATTTACCGATATTTTCGGTGAAAAATTCCGCTTAGGCACTGAGTCCTTCTTGTTCGATATCTGAGGCGTGGTTGAGTACTGATTCCGCCCATTTTTTATTAGGATGTCAATAAAATATTGTATGTATGTGATTGGCGTAGAATTCGTTTAGCCGAATCGATGATAGCGTGCCATTCCTCTCTTTCCCTCGTAACTCTGCGCCAGTAGGAAATTCCAAGTGTAACCAGGTAGCTGTCCACCTGATCTTTCAAAAGGAGTGGAAGCCTCCCTCTTCTTCTGCTTCCACCGGCGGGCACTGCATCGAACACTTTCAAAGCTGGAGTGTTTTCGTCCATGCGGACAACATGGCCTAGCCAGCGAACCCTCTGTCTTTTTATTCGTTGCACCATGTCAATGCCGTCGTATAACTCGTACAGCTCATCGGTTGGTTTGTCGAGAGAGGACTTTACTTTTCAATTGTCTACTCAGTCCAAAGTAGCACCTGGTGGCAAGAGTGATCCTGCGCTGGATTTCGAGGCTGACATTGTAGGTGTTGTTGATGCTGGTTCACAGGTATACGAAACTATCTACAACTTCTAAGTTATGACTGTCAACAGTGACGTGGGAGCCAAGACGTGAGTGCTCTGACTGTTTGTTTGATGAAAGGAAATATTTCGTCTTGTCCTCATTCACCTCCAGACCTTCGCTTCTTTATCCAGACGGTAAAAAGCAGAAGTAACGGTGCGGTTGTTGCTTCCGATATCAATATCATCGGTGCACGCCAGCAGCTCTACACTCTTTACGTGGTGCCGAAAGCAGCTTTAAAATCAACGAAAAGGTGGTGTGTGTCGATCCTCTTTTCACGGGTATTCTCCAAGATTTGGCGCATAGTGAATATGTGGCCAGTTGTGGATTTTCCAGGTCTAAAGCCACACTGATAAGGTCCAATCAGTTTGCTTACGGTGAACTTTAGTCTTTCACGCAGTACGCTCGATAGAACCTTATAGGCGATATTTAGGAGGCTTATCCCACGGTAATTGGCACAAATTGTGGAGTCTCCCTTTTTATGGATTGGACAGAGCACACTGAGATTCCAATCGTCAGGCATGCTTTCTTCCGACCATATTCTGCAAAGAAGCTGATGCATGCACCTTATCAGTTCTTCGCCGACGTATTTCAATAGCTCGGTAATCCATCTTCCCCGTAGCTTTGTTGTTCTTAAAGCGGGTACTTCATATTCGAATTTATTCAAGGTCGGGTAATGGAACATCTATTCCATCGTCATCGATTGGAGAATTGGGTTCGCTATCTCCTGATGTTGTAGTTTCATTCCGCAGGTCGGAGAGGTGTTCTCTACATAATCCTAGTATCCCCTGAACATCCGTTACCAGATTACCACCGTGGTCTCTCAAGCCATGATTTTCGTCATGGAGGGTGAATTTTCCGATCGTTGTGCGAAAGGCATCTTCTTTACCCACCCTACCGTTGAAATTACCAACCACGATTTTTACATCGTGGTGAGGGCAGGTACGTTCTAGGCGGTCATAGAAAGTATCTTTCATAAAATCATCCTTCTCTTCCGGACATTCCAGGTCCATGCCCTCAAATCCATGCTTCAAACTCATCCACAAGGCCAGGACCTCATGATTATTAAAAAAATTATATATTTGATTATTTAAATATATATGATTATTTAAAAAAGAAACATCAAAAACATACAAATACATCCGTATCACTTCGAAAATGCCTTAATGGAACAGTGGAACAAAATACCGACTACTTTTACAGCAAAACTCATCTCTTCGATACTAAATAGAATGAAAGAGGTAGTAATTCTAAACAGTGGATCCACAAACTAGTATATTTTTAGTTTCAAAACCAATATATCGCGTATAACATAATAGTAAAGATATTGATAAAATAAATATGTAGTATACGATGAAATATGTCGCAAAAATTTTGTTCGGTTTAAGCCTTTTATAATGTATAATTTTTATTTTGAAATATTTTAAATAAATTTGCATATGAATTAAATATGACACTGACTGTATCTGACAAACGAATAAAGCTATATAAAGCAAATTTTCTACAGTCACTTCCCTTACGTTCCCCATTACACACTATTAATATGTGTATGTGAAAACGGGTAATAAAAAACTGGGAGAGTCTATTTTTAAAAGTTTCTCTTGAGGCAAATATTTATAATCAACATCATGCCACAGACAGGAACAGGTAATAATCATTTGGTGCTGGTCTGCACTATGTGGGGCATGCAAAAGAACCTCCCAAAAGGCTTTCTTTCTGTCCTTAACCCTTTCAAGAAGAATTTGTTTATTAAGTAAAAATAACTTTTTTCTATGTAGATTGGGTAATTATGGCCCATGTAGTGTACCATTGAGTGAGTCTGGGAAAAGGATAACCAGGACAGGAAAAGGATATCCCATCAGTAACTGATATTGGGGCATATAGTCACATATTGACATAAACATATACACCCAATAAAATAAATAAATAATATCCACTTCAAGATCCACAAGAATCACACATTTCTGCTGACCAAGCAAACAACTTAACTTCTACGTATTATGTAATTAGATATTTAATTAAATATAACATACATACATACAAGTGCCTGTACGCACAGCAAGTTACATGTAAGAAACAAAAATTATAAGAAGTCAGTCTAAAAAAGACTTAAGCAAAGAAGATTTTGTTTTTATTTAAAAATTCTAGATTCACAATAACCAATAAGTGAAAAACAAAATTTTTGATATCCCTTTTGGAATTTGTTGAACTAAAAATGGCGACGAGGATTAAAAATCCCATTCACCCAGCATTGATTTATAATTAAACAACAATAAAAGCACGAAAATATCAAATCGAGCAACATCAATCGTCAAGAATTCACAAATAAATTAAGTTAATAACCAACAAAGTTAAAAACGCGTTACAAAGCAAAATAAAAGCATAGTGCGAAATATTAAAAATAAATTAGTAATCATAAATAAAAGTGGTAACAAAAGCAGCAGCAACAATAATAAAAACAATATCATCAACAGCGGTAACAACAGCAGCAGCACCAGCAATAACAAGAAGAACAACATCAAAAGCGGCAACAAAAGCAACAGCAGTACCAAACAGCAGAACCAAATAAATATAATGAAATTGTTTTAGAGTACATAAGAAAATACTGAAGCAATGTGTAAAAATTGTCGCACAATAATGTAAACCAAAACTCCAAACGTGTGTATACAGAGTGTTGCAAAATCGAAAACAAAGAAGTAAGGAAAGACTAAGTTCGTGTGCAACCGAACATTTTATAATCTCGCAATTTATTGCTATATTGTTATTAAGACCAAACAAGTAAGGAAAGACTAAGTTCGTGTGCAACCGAACATTTTATACTCTCGCAATTTATTGCTATATTGTTATTAAGACCAAACAAGTAAGGAAAGACGAAGTTCGTGTGCAACCGAAAATTTTATACTCTCGCAATTTATTGCTATATTATTATTAAGTCCAAACAAGTAAGGAAAGACTAAGTTCGTGTGCAACCGAACATTTTATACTCTCGCAATTTATTGCTATATTGTTATTAAGATAACACACAATTTGACCCATATATTCGGCATAAAGTCCAATAGAAAAAGAAAATCATTATATATAGTATATAAGCTGAGGTAATTCCTAAACCGATTTCACTCATTTTCATCACCAACATACATTATATCTAAGGTTACCTGATTTATAAGCTATTAAGCCCATCGTATTTTTGAAAATAAAATAATTGGCTATATGAGAGCTACAGGAAGTTATGACCCGATTTTAACCATTTCTGGTACAGAAACACACTATTAGAAGAAAAAGATATCCTCTGAATTAAATTAAGATATCTGAGAGATTTACCGATATTTTGGGTGAAAAATTAGGTACAGAGTTCTTTATATTCGATATCCGGGGCATTGAAAAGTTATAGTCCGATTTTGATAATTTCACAAGTGATGCCACAGATCATATGCAGTATTTGTGTAAAGTTTTATTTCGCTATCTTCATTGGTTGCTTACGTATATATTATAAAGTGAAGGAATAAGATGGAATTTAAAATTGAGTTGTATGGGAAGTAGACGTGGTGTCAAGAAAATATTATAATTTTAATTTGAAATCTGTCGAGTAGTTCCTGAGATATGGTTTTTGATCCATAAGTGGGCGATGCCACGCCCACTTTCTGCTATTTCTTCTGTGAAATATAGTGTTTCTGACTTTTTCGTTAGTGAGTTAACGCACTTTTAGTAATTTTCAACCTAACCTTTGTGTGGGAGGTGGGCGTGATTATTATCCGATTTCTTTCATTTTTGGACTGTATTAAGAAGTGGCTAAAAGAAACGACTGCATAAAGCTTTATTGGTTTGCGAGATATGTACAAAAAGCCTATTTGGGGACGGGGCGACGCCCACTTCCCCAAAAAATTACATCCAAATATGGCCCTTACTAGGACGATCGTTTGTACCAAATTTTCTCTTTAATAACTTTATTCATGGCTTAGTTATGACACTTTATGTGTTTTCGGTTTTCGCCATTTTGTGGGCGTAGTAGTGGCGATTTTGAACATTTTCGAAAGCTCACAGTCCCATGGAACATGTGTTCCAAGTTTCATTAAGGTATCTCAATTTTTACTCAAGTTATCCGTTGCACGGACGGACGAACAGACAGACATTCGGATTTGACTCGTCTCGTCACCTGATCATTTTGATATATATAACTCTATATCTAACTCTTTTAGTTTTATTTTTTTCTTGATGTCTTCATTGGAGTCAAAAGTAGCTAAAAACATATTTAAAGTTTCTCGTGTTTTCCACTTGAGCTTGTTTACGACGTTAGAACTTTTAAACCTTGTTCTTTTAAATCAGCGTTAATAGCACTAATACTGCAAGAATTATGGAGATTTTTAATCATAACCTTTATTGGGCGCGTTTGTTTGTCTTCAAAGGAATACCATGATGCTCCGGAAGCAGACAACATTTTCGTCACTGATATATAATCATCACTTAATGTGACACTTAGTTTATGAATGTCGTTATTTAGGAGTTTTAGAACAAAAGAACTTTTGGTAATATCTAATATTCAATATTTGAAATCATAATGGGCGGAGGCCGTGGTTCATACTTCGGTTTATCATTTTTAGCTACGGTGCGGTTTTCACCGTTCGATGATATTGCATTTTCTTTTGTGATCACTTCTGGTGAGGCTTCAGCCTTACGCTTTTTACTAGGTCTTTTGCTTTTCTTTAAAATCCAATCAGTTTCCAGAGCCAATTCCTCTTCATCAGTTTCGTATTGCGATTGGCTATAATTAGGCTCAAGTGGGAGATTATTTTGTTCGTTAAGCATTTGATTTTCAGCTTTTAATTGTTAGCATAATTGTTCTTTATTTCAATTTTTGTTTTAAAGAATCTATTTCAGAAATTAATTTTTTCTATTGGCTTGTTGGTATTTCCTGACCCCCTCCATGGGGTGGGGTACGAAGCATAATACAGTTATATTTTATATGACCTTATATGCTAATTAAATTATTTTGGATTTCTGGCCACAATTTTCAGCAAGGATTTCAATGCTACAACTAATGACAACTCTGCCTTTGCAATAGTTATTGTAAATAAATATTTCGGGATATACTTTTAGGAATCTATTTTTAACTTATAGGTATGTATGTGATTGGCGTTGCAACCGTTTAACTGGTTATAGCCGAATCGACGAGAGTGCGCCACCTTTCTCTCTCCTTCGCAGTTCGGCGCCAGTTGGAGATCCCAAGTGTAACCAGGTCGCTCTCCACCTGGTCCCTCCAACGGAGTGGAGGCCTTCCCCTTCCTCGGCTTCCTCCGGCGGGTACTGCATCGAACACTTTCAGGGCTGGAGTGTTTTCGTCCATTCGGATAACATGACCTAGCCAGCGTAGCCGCTGTCTTTTTATTCGCTGAACTATGTCAATGTCGTCGTATAACTCGTACAGCTCATCGTTCCATCGTCTGCGGTATTCGCCAATGTTCTGAGGACCATAAATCTTGCGCAAAATTTTCCTCTCGAAAACTCCTAGTGTCGTCTCATCTGATGTTGACATCGTCCAAGCTTCTGCACCGTATAGCAGGACGGGAATGATAAGCGACTTGTAGAGCTTGATTTTGGTTCGTCGAGAGAGGACTTTACTGTTCAATTGCCTACTCAATCCAAAGAAGCACCTGTTGGCAAGAGTTATTCTGCGCTGGTTTTCGAGGCTGACATTGTTCGTGTTGTTGATGCTGGTTCCCAGGTAGACAAAATTATCTACGACCTCGAAGTTAAGACTGTCAACAGTGACTTTTAACTTAAATAGTAATTGATAAAATACAGTTTATGGTTTACAATGGTTTGTGTTTTTAATAAGAATATTTGAATAAAATAAAATAGGATAAGTGTATTTATTGTATAAAGGAGACTGAATTTATCAGCTGCTGTCCGAATTGGAATTTTTTGTAACAGCTGTTTCTCTGCGTCTTGGCACTTCACTGCGACTTCTTACCGGAGACAATCAAAAACTTTCCTCACTTACGTGAACTTCTACACATGATCCAATCCTCCCTCCTTATAGATATAATATATTATAATTCCCGTTATAGGTGGGAATATTATTCATATTTTGGTTGGGTCCTGAAGATGTTCTATTGTTAACGTTAACGTACGATAGCTATTTGGGGTAGGATCTTTCCTTTGTTGCCCTAGCGCTGTGTAGCATTGATGTCTAGCTTCTAATATTATTTTGCATGCCTTATGTAGACAATTCGGGTTTCTTGCTATAATCATAGTTTTAGTCGGTTCAGGGAGATGTTCCTTAAATGATTTCAGCGCTATCCTATTAACTTCATTCGTTAAGAAATTTATGTCATTATGCTCTAATATTCTATTATGTTATTTATTCCTAATTTTATTTATTTTAAAATAATAAATTTCAATTGCTGAGTCGAGACTGATGGTTTTCAAATCTTCTATAAGTTCCGCTGAGCTTCTTTTTTCCCCGCAATTGCTCAGAAGTATTTGTTTGAATGTTTCCCAATCACTAACTTGTCCATATCTGCGAATTATTTTCTAGTTTTTCCTACGCATCTTCTTTTCAGATAATTAAATAAAATTTTTTGATTACCAACATCAAAAGTTAATATTGTGGGTAATATGTCTTCAACTTGCATAATAAAGTCTGTTAATTGGTTCGGATCTCGCCTATCAAATTCTGCAATTCCATTAATACAGTTTGAAATTATTTGAAAAAATGGTATGGTGGACGCCCCCTTTTGAGAGAATTTTGTTTCTAGTGAAATTAAAAAAAAAATATGTTCGTATTTATTTTGATTCAACTTTGAAAGGTTATTTCTACACTTGTAGTGAAGCTAGCTATGCAACAGTTTGAAAACAAATTTAATCCAGACACATTAAAAATTGTATCGTTACACTTTTGGAGACACTTTTTTTAGTGATACGTTATTATACTCTCGCAACAAAAGTTGCTAAGAGAGTATTTTAATTTTGTTCACATAACAGTTCTTTGTAAGTCATACAACTAAACGAATTAGATATAGAGTTATATATATCATTTACTTAATTCTCTCAAAATGGAGGCGTCCACCATACCATTTTTATACTCTCGCTACAAATGTTGCTAAATAGTTTTGTTCACATAACGGTTGTTTGTAACACCCAAAACTAAACGAGTTAGATATAGGGTTATATATACCAAAGTGATCAGGGTGAAGAGTGGAGTTCAAATCCGAATGTCTGTCTGTCCGTCCGTCCGTCCGTCTGTGCAAGCTGTAACTTGAGTAAAAATTAAGATATCTTGATGAAACTTGGCACACTTATTTCTTGGCACCATAGAAAGGTTGCTTTCGAAAATGAGCAAAATCGGACAACTGCCACGCCCACAGAATGGCGAAAACCGAAAACACATATATTTGGCATATTTGGATATAATTTTTTTGGAGAAGTGGGCGTGGCCCCGCCCCCTACTAAGCTTTTGGTACATATCTCGCAAACCAACAGAGCTATATAAACCAAACTTTCTGCAGTCGTTTTTTTTAGCCACTTCCTAATACAGTCCAAAAATGAAAGAAATCGGATCATAACCACGCCCACCTCCCATACAAAAGTTAAGTTGAAAATTACTAAAAGCGGGTTAACTCACTAACGAAAAACGTCAGAAACACTATATTTCACATAAGAAATGGTGGATGAAAGCTGCACTCAGATTTTTTTTACAAAATGGAAAATGGGCGTTGCGTCGCCCACTTATGGGTCAAAAACCATAACTCAGGAACTACTCGACCGATTTCAATGAAACTTGGTTTGTAATAGTTTCCTTACATCCCAATGATATGTTGTGAAAATAGGACAATCTGAATCGTTTACTTTACAATATACATATGAAGTAAGCACTAGTGAAGATATCGGTGCAGAACTTTGCACAAATACTATGTTATTAGTGTGGCAGCCCCATTATAAAAATCGCCGAAATCGGACCATAGGTTTTTAAGGCCCCATATATCGAACACAAGGACCTCTGTGCTTCTAACCTAATATTATGGTTCCCAACTTTCAATGGACTTTATACAATATATATGACGAATATGTGAGTCAAATTGTGTATTATATAATATAAATAAAGTTAAGTAAATAAATTGCGAGAGTATAAAAACTTCGGTTACACCCGAACTTAGCCCTTCCTTACTTGTTTTCAACTAATTTCAAACTGTATTAATGGAATTGCAGAATTTGATGGACGAAATCCGAAACAATTAACAGACTTTATTAGGCAAGTTGAAGACATATTACCCACAATATTAACTTTTGATGTTGGTAATCAAAAAATTTTATTTAATTATCTGAAAAGAAGATGCGTAGGAAAAACTAGAAAATAATTCGCAGATATGGACAAGTTAGTAATTGGGAAACATTCAAACAAATACTTCTGAGCAATTGCGGGGAAAAGAGAAGCTCAGCGGAACTTATAGAAGATTTGAAAACCATCAGTCTCGACTCAACAATTGAAAATTATTATTTTAAAATAAATAAAATTAGGAATAAATAACATAATAGAATATTAGCGCATAATGACATAAATTTCTTAACGAATGAAGTTAATAGGATAGCGCTGAAATCATTTAAGGAACATCTCCCTGAACCGACTAAAAATATGATTATAGCAAGAAACCCAAATTGTCTAGATAAGGCATGCAAAATAATACTAGAAGCTAGACATCAATGCTACACAGCGCTAGGGCAACAAAGGAAAGATCCTAACCCAAATAGCTATCGTACAACTAATTTTAGCGATAACGTTAACAATAGAACATCTTCAAGACCCAACCAAAATGTGAATAATATTCCCACCTATAACGGGAATTATAATATATTATATCATACGGAGGGAGGATTGGATCATGTGTAGAAGTTCACGTAAGTGAGGAAAGTTTTTGATTGTCCCCGGTAGGAAGTCGCAGTCAAGTGCCAAGACGCAGAGAAACAGCTGTTACAAAAAATTCCAATTCGGACAGCAGCTGATAAATTCAGTCTCCTTTACAATAAGTACACTTATCCTATTTTCTTCTATTCTTATTAAAAACACAAACCATTGTAAACCATAAACTGTATTTTATCAATTACTATTTAAGCTAAAAATAGATTCCTAAAAGTATATCCCGAAATATTTATTTACAATAACTATAACTGCAAAGGCAGAGTTGTCATTAGTTGTAGCATTGAAATCCTTGCTGAAAATTGTGGCCAGAAATCCAAAATAATTTAATTAGCATATAAGGTCATATAAAATATAACTGTATTATGCTTCGAACCCCACCCCATGGAGGGGGTCAGGAAATACCAACAAGCCAACAGAAAAAATTAATTTCTGAAATAGATTCTTTAAAACAAAAATTGAAAGAAAGAACAATTATGCCAACAATTAAAAGCTGAAAATCAAATGCTTAAAGAACAAAATAATCGCCCACTTGAGCCTAATTATAGCCAATCGCAATATGAAACTGATGAAGAGGAATTGGCTCTGGAAACAGAAGAACAATGAAGACATCAAGAAAATCTATGAAATCAAACATATTCTTCACACTATTGTTCTCATTGAGCCTATTAGGAATTCTAAACTTATTCCTCAATGTAAAAATCGCCAGGCATTTGGACACACCAAGAACTTCTGCGGCAAATCGTCAAAATGCGGTGGTAAGCCCAAAATCATCGAGTGTCAAAAACCAAAAGAAAGGAGCTTCAAAGCATTCGAAACAAAACATTGAAGAAACAAAAAGTCGCAACAAATTTTCCCAGTACCTCAAATACTCAACCCATTGTAAACAAGAATGCTATCCACAAGCAGCATCGTGTACAGACGAGTAAGCCCAGTTTTTCTGAAGTACTGAAAAGCAATCCACATGTAATGAACGCAAATAACACAAAGTTGACCGAAGACCTACTATCTCAAATCCTTGAGATGTTAAATAAACAAGAAAAAATTAATATATGTGACCTGGTCTATTGAAAGGGGGCTTAGGTGTCAAAAAATCAATTTTCACTGTTTAGTTGATTCGGATGGAAGATGAGATGATGTTTATTTTTAACAGCTGTTTCCCAGAAAACTAGTTTTCGCACGTTAGCTCCCTTTTCGTAGACCAGGTCACATATGTAGATTTATGCAGCCGTTTAGATAACCTCGAAAAAAATAAAAATAAAACAAAATCTATGGTATGCGAGGTGCTCTCCGAGTTATGACATGGAATGCAAATTTATTATTGAAGCACCAAGAAGAACATCAACTTATTTTACAAGAAGAGAAAATAAATGTATGTCTAATTTCCGAAACTCATTTTAAGAAACACAGCTACACTTCTTTCGAAAACTACGATGTTTATCACACAATCCACCCTAGTAATTATACGAGAGGAGGCACTGCTGTTATTGTTAAATACAGCATTAAACATTATGAGGATAAAAAAATCAGTATGCTCAATATTCAAACCACAACTATTACATTAAAAGCAAAGAACCAACCCTTGTCAATTACTGCAAAATATTGCCCGCAGAGGTACAAAATCCTCGAAAATTTATTATGGGAGGCGACTTCAATGCGAAACATGTTTACTGGGTATCGCGCCAGTTACAACTTCACAACACAATGAATAGTACACCTTGATGTCTGTTTAGCAACTGAACTTTATTTTTACCTCAAAATTCACTTAAGCATTAACAATTATTTTATTCTATATCTAAGTAACATATATTTCAAAATATGCTGACTCGTGACATTCCGTCACGTTCAGGTTCTAAA
This sequence comes from Zeugodacus cucurbitae, assembly GCF_028554725.1. Classification (NCBI taxonomy): domain Eukaryota; kingdom Metazoa; phylum Arthropoda; class Insecta; order Diptera; family Tephritidae; genus Zeugodacus; species Zeugodacus cucurbitae. Next base: position 33,292,390 of record NC_071668.1, read on the forward strand.
TCATGTTGCGGCATGATTGTATTAGTATTGCAATTATTAGGGTAGTCCATAACTCCCCCAGCGTTACTATTAGAACTCTCCTGAGTTCTTGTATTTACAATTTTTATTTTTGTTTTTTTTTTATTTGCTGTTTTTACAAGAATTGCTATTACAACTATTGCTATGATTATCAATGTGACATATTACCATAGGATACATTTTTATGGTACTTTAATTCCTCAATTTCTTTTATATTTTCCATATTTTTTATTGTAATATCTTTAAATATTAATGGTAGTATGTAACTTTGGTTTAATAATTTTACTGGATAAATATATTTGTCATAATTTTTTTTTTACAATTTTCATATGATTTGTTTTTTATTGTGATTTTACAATTGGAAAAATTTATCATATATATTTTTTTTTTTAGTATAAATTTTCTTTTATCGCAGTTTTGAATCATTATATTATTATATGCGTTTTTAACCAGCATCATCAGACAACTCTTGCATATAAGTTTTGTTATTATATTTGAATAAACAATTATTACTAAAAATACAATTTTCACTTAATTTTAATTTTCTTAACAAAGTGTTAGCTTTATATTGATAATGTTTTGATTCTAACGTTATTATTTCTTCATCCATTTGATGAATTTCTAAATTATTTCTGTTTGGCATTGATGTGATTAACTTTAAATCGGTAAATAAATATGTTCTTGGTACCTGAATTGCAAGTAGGATTGACTCATTTTTGTAAGTCAAAACTCCTGCTTTTGCAAGTTTTAATCTATAAAAATCTATCTTAAAATAGTCTATTACATCATTTGTTAATGTTGCTGGGTGTATAATTATATATTATATATATTATATTTTGTTGCTGCTATATTGTTTTGTATTTCTTTAATTTTTTCCTCTAAGTACCTTAATTTGTTCAACTAATCATTAAAGAAAACATGTTTCATTATTTCACTGTTCTCTGTTTGTACCTAGTTAACTGAGTTCAATACTTGCTTTCTGTCATTTTCTATTATACTCTTTAATTGATACAGACTATTATTAAAATGGCTATCTATCGAAATTTGACTATTTTCTTCTACTGTCTTTAGATGTTCTTCAATATCTTGCCTGTCTTCATCGTTCATTATACCGAATAACCATTTGTAAGTTGTACCTACTATGTTAATGAGTCCTCTCTTCCTCCAATTTCCTCCCTGGGGTTAATTGATCTTATTTTTGATTTTATAATTTCTGCTTCATTTAAAAGTAGTTCTTTGTGATTTATAGGTATATTACTTTCTTCAATATTTTCTTTAATCTTATCAACCATTTCCATTATTTCTTTTGGTTTAATTATATGTAAAATAGTATTTATTTCCCTTATTATCTCTACTTCTCCTAGCTGAACTATGGTATACCCTGCTTCTTCTGTGATTGGTCACTTGTAATTTCCCTTCTATCATCCTCTCATTCAAAACCACTGCTATAATGGTTACCCATATCTGAAAAAATCATGATATATAAAATTATTCGTATATTAAATACTAATTGTTTATATTATGTTCATTACTATCACTTAGTAATGCTTCTGTGCTAAACCTATATTCTTCTATATCATCTCTAGAATTTTGAATTCCAGCCAGAGGTCTTTTAATATTAGGTAAGGTTCGTCTTTATGTCGGACTCTTTTATAATTTTTTATCGGTCCTGCTTCCCGTGTTTCTACATATTCCTCCCTTACCTTGTTTCTTTTTTCTATTATTAATTGTTATCTTTGTGGACCAGTTCCTATCTGTTATTTTATAGACTGCCGCAAATTTTATAAGTTTATCTAATGCTGTTACAAAGGATTGTTTTTTGAAATGAAATATGTCAATATGAGCTATCTCACTTTTTTCGGTAGGAGTTTCCGTTAGAAGATATTTTGTCAATATGAGCTATCTCACTTTTTTCGGTAGGAGTTTCCGTTAGAAGATATTTTGGTTTAATTGGGTTCCTGTCGTATTTAATTTGTTGGCATTTTTGGCAGTTGTTTATTATTAGTTGAATTTGTTCCTTAAATTTGGGCTAATAGATTTTATCTTTCAATGAATTATATGTTTCGTTTATACCACTATGCATCGATTCCTGTATATGGTAAAACGATATTTGCTTCTGTAGTTCCTCTTCTTCTTCTATCTCTGAGGCTCTTTTTGTACATTTTACGAATTTTAAACTCCGATCGTGAGCAAATATTTCTATTAATATTTTTTGTATTTTGTGGTAATCGGCTTCAGATACTTCCGAAAATATGCCCTTTCCTTTTATATATCTTTTTACTATTTCCCTATTCTCTTCATCTTCATCTATTGGGTTTATTTCAATAGTTTTTCTTGCATGGAGTCTTGCATCTGAACTTGAGGACTATATGTCAAAATAACTTGCATTTTATATTTATTCACAACTTCTTTTTTAATTGGAAAATGCTCAAGCAGTTCTTCATCTGCTGAATGAATTGTGTCTGATAATTCAAGGCTTGACTCATTGTCGTTACATTCTTTTATTTTTGGTGAGTTCTCAATTCGACTCAAGAAATCAGCTACCACATTATTTTTTCCATTTAGGTATTCCATCTCAAAGTTATATTCTTGTAATTTCAACAACCACCTCTGATGGCGTAAATTTAATAAATAAATAATAATTTTAAATTTTATGCCATAAATGTACGGTCTGAAATAGGTTATTGAATATATAATGGCTAGAAATTCTTTGTCTGTTGTAGCATATTTCTGTTCAAGGTTATTTAACGTTCTGGAAATGTAACATACTGGCTGACCTTGTTGAGAAAGCACTGCTCCTTTTGCATAATCACTTGCATCAGTTGTGATAGTAAACTCTTTGGAATTGGATGTGATAAAATTAGTGTTTAATCTTTAATAAATTTCCTATAATACCCTGTAGCTCCCAAAAAATCTTTAAGCTGTCTCTCTGTTTTCGGAAGTTCAGTAGCCGCTGGAGGAAGCCGCGGAAGAGGACGACCTCCACTCCGGTGGAAAGACCAAGTGCAAAGTGACCTGGATTCACTTGGTGTTTCCAGTTGGCGCCAAAAAGCAAAAAGGAGGAACGAGTGGCGCGCTCTGGTGGATTCGTCTATAATCGCTTAAGCGGTTTCTACGCCAAATATATATGTATATATATTTATCATCGACAGTCAGTTGGTTAAGTCTCCTATAAATCTCCACTAATCTATATTTTTGAATATATGAACCCTCCATTTTCTTTGGTACGATTAAAATAGGTGAGCTATACCTGCTCATACTTTTTCGGATTATTCCCAGACTTTCTAACTCATAAATTGGCTTTCTTACCTCTTCTTCGTGTTTTGGAGGTAGTCTATAGATTCTTGAATTGATTTGCTGATTTGTTGTGATCTTAATCTCATGTGCCACAGTTTTCGTGTTGGCGAGATTGTCACCCTCTTTGTAAAATAATTTTTAGAATTGGTTTGATAGAATTTTAATCTTGCTTTTTTCATCTGATTTTAGATGATCAAGTGCAATATTTTTTTGTTCACTCACTTCCAATGAATAAACCTGTTCCTGAACAGTTTTCAAATGGAAAGGAATGATTGTTCCATTTTTCAAAGTTATATTCATTTTTTCTTTTTACATTTTAAAATGTTTGAAAATAAAATCATTTCCTAATAACAAGTCATATGGCTTGTTGAAATCCAACAAAAGCCATGTAATCAAAGCATTTTTGTCGTAATTAAATTCCTCAGGGCAAGGACTTTTTACTTTAATGTTTGGTTTCTCAATATTGCCATTTAATGTACTTCAAAGCTCTTTTTCTTCATTATACTAATAGTGGAACCTGGATCTACTAAAGTGCACCACTTTTTCCGAAAGATTGTTAACATAATAACTATTTTTTATCATAATATCCCGAGGCTAATAGCGTTTTTAGACAGCCAAATAAATTTATCAATTTAAATTTAAATCGAGAAACCCATGTTTGCCGTTTATACTGCCGGTTACTCGATTTACGATCAGCTGTTATACATTTTTGTTTTTGCTTTTCATAAGACGTTGGTAATTTCATCAGCTGATTATTATTTTTCAGCAGCGCCATCTACCGTCTAGTAGTATTAATGCTATTTTATCAAAAAATTCAGCCAATCACAGACAAAGAACGAATATCGTACGTTCTTGTCGCAGAGTTGCTTTTGATTTCCAAGTCCATTTAAAATCAATTTAAAATAAATCGATATCAATAAGCGTTTAAATCGAGCAGAGGCCGGTAAATTGATCAATTTGCTTCTGTCTAAAAACGCTATAATTGGTAAAAAAAACCGTCATTAACGTTTGCTTCTTCCGGTTCCTCAACCCTACTCATAGTATCTACTTCCATAGGAGTAGGCCTATTGAAATTCCTAGACCTATAATGTTATTGTTAGTCCACGTATTTCTAGAGTACTGTCTAGAAAAAATATTTGTATTTTGAAATCTGCTATTATGTTGACCCGATTCATTTTGTTGACCTCGAAAATTGTATGTGTTATTAGTTCTATTATTTTGTTGCTGACTTGCAGAATTATTTGTATGCATTACTGTGCTTGCGCCCATAGGACAAAATTCAAAAAATTCATAACAACAAAAATTTGCGAAAAGTTACCAAATCGTCTCTAAAATGTCCAAGCTTCTTCATGGCAAACCGGTTTTTACTGCAAATCTAACGGGACATTCTAAAAATAGAATGCAAACCGTGATCAACTGTTCAATTTTGCAGCGAAACTGCGCTAAGGCTTTTCGTGAAAACAAAATTGAATTTCAAAGTGGTCAAACGTTTGCTAGAAAGGTCCGAATTTGATTATTTAAAATGGATTTTATTGTTGCAGGTATTTACTTTAATAAATTCATCTTGTGAAATTAATTTTTTTGATATATAAAAAAGTTGAGAAAAAGTAATTTTAATTCACGGTGCGAAGGCGATAGAGCACGCTTTGTTGTCAATTGGAAAGCTCTTAGAGGAAGCTGCGGAGTCCAACAACAAAGAAATAAAGAAGTGCCGGTTGCAACATACTCGGAAGATGTCTCGCATATTGACAAATACGGATTTAATCTTTTGCGTTCAGACCCTTTTATAACAGGTCAGAGAAAACTACCAAAGAGGGACAAATCTAAATTTTTGTCATCTACATTTGATTTATTAGAAGATATTTGTTAATGTATTTATTTCCCTAGTTATGGTCATTTGATCTTTCCTAGGCTTGAAGTGTTGTTTTAGTTTTACTTTGCAATCTTCCCAACTTGCTGGTGGGGCAAGATGCAAATAATTTTTTGCTTTCCCAGTTATTTTTAAATCGTACACTACTCTAAAAACTTCTTGTTCCTGGTTTCGATAATCCCTCTTAATCCTATCTATTGCTTCAATGAATGAATTGTCCAGCATCACCCTCAAAAGAATTTACATATTTTATGTCTTTTTCAATACGTTGCCTTATTGACCTCTGATTATGTATTGAATTTAATTCTAATAATTGTGTAATTGCTACTACGCAATTTTCTATTATTATTAGCCATTTTATTTTATTTAAATAACCAATTTAATTATTTTTCGTTTTCGAGAACTTCTGGTTTATTAAAATATAATTAATTTCACTTATTTTCGCGATTTGTTTTGTTTGTGTGTTTGTTTTTTTATTTCTTTTTACACTTAGACCACTCTTTTATTTTCTTTATGGAAATTTCAGTATGTATAGTACTTTTCGTTTAATTGACCCTATGGTTAATTGGTTTTCCCGTTTAATTGAACGGTGTTATCGGGCAAAAAATATAGCATATTTTTCGTGCTTATAGTTATGGAAGCACATGTAACTTTTCTCGGATAATTGGACTCGGTTAATTGATTTTCCCGCTTAGTTGGTTTAAAATATATGCCATCAAAACTAATTTTCATTTTAAATTTCCCCGGTTAATCCCAACAAATAATATTGTTGAAAAAACAAATCTTATAATCATCACTGTATAATTTTTCAATAATAAATTTGAATAACAAATATATATATGTACATATGTACATAAATAGATTCATGGATTCCTATGTATGTAAGTACAAAAAATTGTTATTGCATTTTCTCCTATAATGCTCAGAAATATTCAAATATTTGAAAAACTTTAAGTGCACATACATATGAAACCAAGTATGCAGTCTTCTTTAAGGGATTACGTGGGTTTAAGAGGTTGAAAACATGAGTATATTTACATTTTTTTAATGTATACGATCATATATTTCATTTAGCATATTAAAGATACATATTTAAACAGTATTTTGTGAAATTAATATTTACAAATTCCGAAAGCTTAATCGTTGGTACCTCATCTTCCATGAAATGTCCAAAAAAGGTTCTTGCCGTGGACATCATAACTCATAACTAACCAAAAATATTTGTTGTAAATGAACGAAGGAAAAAAGAAAATATGAAAACTTAATACTTGATAGATTATGAACAAAAAAACTAACTTTTGTGGTCAAATTTTCGCCATATACTGACTCTAAAAATAGTTGTAATAAAGATGTGTGAAAATTTTTCAACAGAATCGCTTCATAACTTTTCAAGAAATCGTGTCCACTGACTTCAAAATTCGAGTTTTGAGAAAAATCCGGTCTTATTTCATACATACATATAATATACATATAATATAATAATATGTTTCGATATTTGATTTAATCCTACATTACATCTCTTCATCTTCTTCGAAGCCGCCGTTGCTGTTTGGCCGTATTCCGCAGGCGCAGGCATTCGACAAGGTATGGCACGAAGGCCTTATGCAAAAACTAAAATCATGTCTTCCGATTGAGTATTGTGCTCTTCTGGAATCGTATATCACCTTGAGATTTTTCCGTATAAAACAAGAGAATTAATTCTAAAAACTAAAAGAAATTAAAGCAGTAGTTCCTCAGGGAAGTATTTTAGGTCCACTTTTGTACATTCTGTATACAAGAGACTTACCATTAGCACCAAACAGCATGACTGCCACTTTTGCTGAGGACACCGCAATACTAGGGGTCGAAAAAACAACTGAAAAAGCTGCGATAAACTTACAATATGCAATCAACTCTGTAGTAAATTGGATTCAAGATTAAAATTGGAATGGAGACAGCCAAATATCTTGGCATTACTTTCGATGCTAGACTACCCTGGAAAGAGCATGTCAAAATAAAAAGGATTGAACTTAATCTCAACTTATCAAAAATTAAGTGGCTAATTGGACGAAGGTTAAACCTGTCCATACACAACAAAGTGCTTCTCTATAAACAAATAATCAAGCCGGTATGGTCATATGGTGCGCAACTATGGGGCTGTGCCAATGATAATAGTATTAATATTATACAACGTTTTCAAAACAAGGTGCTAAGAGGCTTTGTAAATGCTCTTTGGTACAGTCGCCGAAGAAATAATGATTCAGGCAGAATTGATGGGACCTTATCAGTGTGGCTTTAGACCACAACTGTCCAGATATTCACCGTGCGCCAAATCTTGGATAAGACCCGTGAAAAGAGGATCGACACAACCACCTTTTTGTAGATTTTAAAGCTGCTTTCGACAGCACGAAAAGGAGGAGGAGGATGGATATCATCGGAAGCAATAACCGCGCCGTTTGTTCTGCTTTTTTCCCGCATGGATAAAGAGGCGAAGCGAATGGGTCTGGAGGTGAATGAGGACAAGACGAAATATCTCCTGTCATCAAGCAAACAGTCGGCGAATTCGCGTCTTCTCCACTATCACCGGTAACCGATTTTTTCACGACGCTCAATTGGGGTTATACGGATCGTATGAGTTACATATTACTAAAGTGTAAGGGTTAGTGTACCAAAAATGGTACCAAAATCCATCCACCAAATGCACCAAAAACAGCGTAATAAGTGGGTAGGGGGTCACTGTTGACAGTCATAACTTCGAAGTCGTAGACAATTTCGTATACCTGGGAACCAGTATCAACAATTCCAACAATGTCAGCCTCGAAATCCAGCGCAGAATCATTGGACTAGGCAATTAAAAAGTAAAGTCCTCTCTCGGCGAACTAAAATCAAACTCTACAAGTCGCTTGGTCGATGTCAACATCAGATGAGACGACACTAGGAGTTTTCGAGAGGAAAATTTTGCGCAAGATTTATGGTCCTCAGAACATTGGCAACGGCGAATATAGCAAACGATGGAACGATTTGCTGTACGAGTTATATGACGACATTGACATAGTTCAGCGAATAAAAAGACAGCGGCTACGCTGGCTAGGCATGTAGTCCGAATGGACGAAAACACTCCAGCTCTGAAAGTGTTCGATGCAGTACCCGCCAAAGGAAGCCAAGGAAGGGGAAGACCTCCACTCCGTTGGAGGGACCAGGTGGAGAGCGACCTGGTTACACTTGGAATCTCCAACTGGCGCCGAACTGCGAAGGAAAGAGAGGAGTGGCGCGCTCTCATCGATTCGGCTATAACCGGCTAAACGGTTCAACGCCAATTAATTACATACATACATACGGATATAATGGTGGCTATGTCCCGAGAAACGAAAATAATAATAATAACAATTACATGCTGGGACATAGGAATGTAGGTATAACATTGACAACGGATCAAGCCGAACTAGAATGTCAACACAGACAACAGACACAAATTATAATCAACAGGGAAATTTTAACCCATAGAGAAATTTTAATCAACAAAGGGACGGGAATCAAACGCGAAATTATAACCAATCAGGAAATTATAATGGGTCCGCAATGTCAAATCTTTATAAACCAGATCCTATGGCAATGTAAATACAAATTATAGAAAACTGTGCAGATTTCCAATATTTAAAGAATTTAATGAAGAATAGTTAATATGCGAAGTTCTTGAATGAAATTTTATCAAGAATTTTGACGGACTCATTGATAAAAATATATTAACGAAGATAAATGCGCTAATAGACTATCCAAACAGAATTATAAAAACAAATAAAGCAATACTAACTTCTTATCTAACAAAGAAAGAAGAAATATATAGCAGAATGAGCTATAAAGACAGTGAGGTGGAAATATTCAATAATGACATGACAAAAGATAAATGTGTCACAGAATTCGTTTACACCAATCACATTAACGGTATAAACAAAATTAGACTTATAAATATACTAAAAAGATATAAAACCACGGATATATAAAATACGGAGGACAGATTTCCAATTCCAAATATAGACGATATATTTGACAAATTGGGAAGATGCCAATATTTTTCAAATTGAAAAAGACGAACATAAAACATTGCTCTCCACTGCAAATCGACATTATGAATTTCTAAGAATGAACGATATATTAAAAGAATATATTGGAAAGATTTGTGTTGGTTACATGGACGATATTCTAGTTTTTTCTACAAGCGTAGAAGAGCACCTGGAATCGTTGAGCACATTTTTAATGACAATAAAAGAAAAAAATCTAAAGATCCAATTAAATAAATGCAATTTCCTAAAACAAGAAACAAAGTTCCTAGGCCATATGCTAGCAAAAGATAGTATTAAACCAAACCCACAAAAAGTGGAAGCAATAGAAAAGATTTTACTTCCAAAAATCGTTAAAGAAATAAAAGCATTTTTAGGTATTATATTACGGGGTATTATAGGCGATTTATAAAAGATTATTCGAAATCGGTTTTTATTTAAAAAAGGGTGCACAAATAAACGTTAATGACGGAGACTACAAAGATTCTTTCGATAAATTAAGAATGTTGGTTACAAATTATCCCATTCTTATCCACCCAGACTTTACAAAAATTTTTACTCTTGTCACAGATGCTAGAAATGTTTCTCTAAGGGCAGCCTTATGCAAGACAACAGGCAATTTCATTTGAAAGTCGTACCTTGAATGGGAATAAAAAAATTTATAGTACAATAGAAAAAGAGTTACTTGCAATAGTTTGGGCAACGAAATATTTCCGTCCGTACTTATTTGGCCGACACTTCGCTATTAAAACTGATCATAGACCAATAAAGCTAAATGAGTTCGATTTCGACATTAATTACATAAAAGGAACGGAAAATGTAATTGCATTAGACCATCTGCAGACTATATTATGAAAATAATAATGTGATGGAATTGACTTTAAACGAAATATTCAATGATGATGACTTATAGCCTAAACAGACGGCAATGCTAATTTGCATTAGCGGCGTTGATTTGCTTTAACTCGCGCATTTATCCATTTTAAAACAAATTAGTCATGCACAAAAATTCCGTGCATTTAGCTGAATTTACCTAAGTTGAGTTGGCAACGCTGCCCAAAACGGCCGATTTTTGCTATTGTGAATGCTAATTGATACAAAGAAGAAGAAAACAACGTAAACAAATGATTTATGTTTCTATATTGCCAATTAAATTATTGGCAAATATATCAACAATAACTAATTTTAATGTTTTCAGATGGTAGAAAGCAAACAGCGAGCAGTTTCAAAAGCGACGAAAATCTGCTGATATATTTGTTTACGTTGTTTAATGAATAGGCAAATTTCTCAATCAGCTGTCTAAATACACAAAATTTGTCATCTGTCACCATAAAATTTCAATGCGCATTAGCATTTCTTAAAGCGCATTAGTTTTGCTCATATGTCACTGCTATTGGATACAGTGCACAGTGCAGAAACGGATAGTGCATTCTTCATAAAAATAACAGAAAACGCAATCCATATATGTATGTACATATATCAACTTATAATTCAAAGAGCACAAAGGCAATCAATAATAAAGAAAATAATACATCAAAGGAAAATAAGAAAGCAACATTTTAACAAGTAAGGAAGGGCTAAGTTCGGGTGTAACCGAACAATTTATACTCTCGAAATTTATTTATTTAACTTTATTTATATAATATAATACACAATTTGACCCACATATTCGTCATATATATTGTATAAAGTTCATTGAAAGTTGGAAACCCTAATATTATTTTAGAAGCACCGAGGTCCTCATGTTCGATATATGGGGCCTTGAAAAGCTATGGTCCGATTTCGGTGATTTTTATAATGGGGCTGCCACACTATAAACATAGTATTTGTGCCAAGTTCTGCATCGATATCTTCACTAGTGCTTACTTTATGTATTATAAAGTAAAGAATTCAGATCGCCTTCAAAGATCTGGTATATAGGTAGTAGGCGTGGTTGTGAAGCGATTTGGCCTATTCTCACAACATATCATTGGGATGTAAGAAACCTATTACAAACCAAGTTTCATTGAAATCGGTCGAGTAGTTCCTGAGAAATGGTTTTTGACCCATAAGTGGACGATGCCACGCCCATTTTCCATTTTGTAAAAAAATTCTGAGTGCAGCTTCCATATGCCATTTCTTATGTGAAATTTAGTGTTTCTGGTTAGTGAGCGTTTTTCGTTAGTGAGTTAACCCACTTTTAGTAGTTTTCAACATAACCTTTGTATGGGAGGTGGGCGTGGTTATTATCCGATTTCCTCCAATTTTGGACTGTATAAGGTAGTACCTAAAAGAAATCACTCTAGTAAGTTTCCTTGATATAGCTTTAGTAGTTTGCGAGATATGTACAAAAAACTTAGGGGCGGGGCCACGCCCACTTCCCCAAAAAAATTACATCCACATGTGCCCCTTCATAGTGCGATCCTTCATACCAAATTTTACTTCCATAGCTTTATTTATAGCTTAGTTATTGCACTTTATTTGTTTTCGGTTTTCGCCATTTTGTGGGCGTGGCAGTGGTCCGATTACGCCCATTTTCGAACTTAACCTTCTTATGGCGCCAAGAAATACGTCTTCCAAGTTTCATCAAGATATCTCAATTTTTACTCAAGTTACAGCTTGCACGGACGGACAGACAGACAGCCATCCGGATTTGAACTTCGTCACCCTGATCATTTTGATATATATAACCCTATATCTAACTCGTTTAGTTTTAGGACTTACACCCAACCATGTGGACAAAACTATAATACTCTCGTAGCAACTTTGTTGCGAGCAAATTTTTTAATAATAATATTTAATATTTTTATTAAGATAACACACAATTTGACCCATATATTCGGCATAAAGTCCAATAGAAAAACGAAAATCATCATACATATATTTTATATAAAGGCTGAGGTAATTCCTGAACCGATTTCACTCATTTATATTTATATCTAAGATTATATGCTCCATTAATTTTGCTCAGATATTTCACTTTTCTTATAAATCGGTTAATATATATGTATAAGTTATTAAGCACATCGTCTTTTTGAGAATCTTATAAGTAATTATATGAGAGTTAGGGGAAGTCATGATCTGGTTTTAACCATTTCTGGTACAGAGACACACTATTAGAACAAAACGACTTCCTCTGAACTAAATTAAGATAACTGAGTTCTTCATATTCGATATCCGGGGCATTGAAAAATTGTAGTCCGATTCCGACAATTTTTTCACATGTGATGCCACAGATCACATACAGTATTTATGTAAAGTTTTTTTCCGCTATCTTCGTTGATTCCTTATGTATACTTTATAAAGGGAAGGAATAAGATGGAATTCAAAATTGAGTTAAATGGGAAGTTGTCATGGTTGTGAACCGATTTCATCCATTTTCTGCACGTGTCATCACGGTGTCAAGAAAATATTACATACAATTTCATTGAAATCGGTCGAGTAGTTCCTGAGATATGGTTTTAGACCCATAAGTGGGCGATACCACGCCCATTTTCCATTCTGTAAAAAAATCTGAGTGCAGCTTCTTTCTGCCATTTCTCCTGTAAAATTTAATGTTTCTGACGTTTTTCGGTAGTGAGTTAACCCACTTTTAATAATTTTCAACCTAACCTTTGTATGGGAGGTGGGCGTGGTTAATATCCGAATTCAACTATTTTCATGGTGTGTGGTGGGGTACGTAAGGGAACCGACTGCAAAAAGTTTGGTTTATATAGCGTTATTGGTTTGCGAGATATATACAAAAAACATATTTGGGTTTCGCCATTTTGTGAGCATGGCAGTGGTCCGATTCTTCGAAAACAACCCTCTCTCAGTCCCAAGGAACATGTGTATCAAGTTTCGTCGATATATGTCAATTTTTACTTAAGTTATCCGTTGCACGGATGGACAGACAGACATTCGGATTTTGACTCGTCTCGTCACCATATATCGTTTAGTTTTATGAATTACCGTTATGGGAACAAAACTATAATACTCTCTTAGCAACTTTTGTTGCGAGAGTATAAAAATAATGAATTCAAACATAATTTTAAATCATGTAACAGACAAAGAAGAACTTTTAACATTGATAGAAGAGAAACACCTTGAAAATAATCACGGGGAATAAATGAAATATTTGAGGAAATAAAGAAAACACAATACTACCTTAATAATTGTGAAATATGGAATAAAAGGAAGTTCGACAGAACTTGGATATCAATTGTAAATGCCATAAAAGAAAGAATTGAATATTTAAGCAAACCGGAAACTTTAGAAACAGACAATGAATTAGATACAGTACCAATAAAACATTTTTTAAGGATAATAAAATGAACCTACACCTAACGACCATTTATAATAAAAAAGGAAACGCAGATGTTGAAAGATTGCACTCAACTTTGAATGAAAACTTAAGATTGTTATACATTAATGCCAATAGAAGGAAACCAAACACGTAGAGGATTATTTAATATTGTAGGGACTACTTACAAATGGCTCTTCGGAACAATGGACAATGAAGATAGGGAAAACACATTACAACATTCATTGAAATTTAGGAGACAGTCCTTTCTTCCGTTGTGGGTTATATAACAATACCCAATCACCTTCCACAAATCCTACGGAGTTCATTGATTTGTCGTATTTTGCTTTCATTTTATCACTCATGATTTGTGTCCGCTGGCTCACCATAGCATGAATTACTCCCATTTCGTCTTCTAGGACACTGTTGGCTTCCCTAACATTCTTTCCACCATTTGCGTTTATTCCGAACTTTAAATCTATGGGTAACCGGTTTGCCTTTGCTGGAGTCTGCCCCGTTGTTTCATGTACAACAGACCGGTAAGCCATCAGGAACAAAGCTATATGGGTATCCCAATCCTTTTGATACTTGTATACCACTTTCTTTAGATATTCTTCTAAAGTTCGATTGAAACGTTTTACCATTCCATCGGATTGTGGATGTATGGCTGTTGTACGAGTTTTCCGTATACCCAATTTTTGGCACATTTCCTGGATTAGAGCTGATTCGAAATTCCTTCCTTGGTCAGAATGTAATTCTATTGAAACACCATACCTTGTTACCCAATTATTGATGAATACATTTGCTACCGTTTCAGCTTCTTGATTAGGAATTGGGTATACTTCTGGCCATTTGCTGAAGTAATCCATAACTACATCAAATGGGGCGCCCGAATTGTACTGCTTCATCTGGCCGTGACTCCTGGATTTCGGCCCTTTTGCTTTAATGCACTCAGCACAATTAGCAATCCATTCCGTGACTGATTGCCGACAACCAACCCAATAAAATCTTTGCTTTAGTTTTTCCAAGGTTTTTGTGATTCCCATGTGCCCTCCACTTGGGCCGTTATGCATATTCTTGAGAACATCAGGAATTCTTACTTTCGGAACGATTATAAGAGCTCGGGAACTTTGTCCATCTTCGCTTTCCTATATTCGATGCAAGCAGCCGGATACCAACTTTACACTGTTCCACTGTGCCCAATATACCTTTGCAACTGGACTCTCTGCAGCTATTTCTTCTCTCGTTGGACGCTTGTTCAGCTCCACTCCATGTATTACCAGTTCCAAATCTGGACCTGCTTGCTGGCATTTTCGTAATTCCTTTGGATCCCAGCCTTCTGCCGAAGTTATTGACATTAATCGGACATCTATAATGTCTTCAATCCACCGAGCTAACTGTCCTTCTGGATTCTTGAATTGTAGAAGCCATTTTAATGCTGCGTGATCAGTCCTTACTCGAAGTCGCTGTCCGTAAAGGACAATGCCAGTAATTCTCTTCGCGTTACGCAATAATACTTCTCTGTCTTACTTATCGTCTGGCTATAATACGCGACCACTTTCTCATTCCCGTCAATCACTTGGGATAGAACGCCTCCTATTGCATAGCCACTAGCATCCGTGTCCAAGACGAACGTTGATCCTGCAACTGGATATGCTAACATTGGCGCAGTACATAATCGCTCCTTCAGAGTTTGGAAGGCTAATTCCTGTTCTTCATTCCATTCAAAGGTTTTGTTCTTCTTTGTGAGTTCATGGAGGCTACTAGCTACGCTGGCGAAATTTGGAACGAATCGTCGGAAATACGTACACAGTCCAAGGAAACTCCGCAATTCATGTAAATTTTGAGATCTGGGCCAATCCTTTACTGCCTCTATCTTTTCCTGAGCTGTACAAATTCCCTTCGTTGTCACTTTGTGTCCTAAATAGCTCACTTCCTTCTTGAACAGAGAACACTTCTTTGGGCTCAGTTTTAAACCAGCGCTGGCTATGTGTTGGAAAACCTCTTCCAAATTTTTGAGAAAACTTTTACCCAACACGATGATATCGTCTTGGTACACCAAACAAATCTTCCAGTGCAATCTTTTTAACACTTGGTCTATAAGTCTCTCAAAAGTGGCAGGAGCGTTACATAACCCAAAGGGCATTACCGTAAATTGCCATAGACCATCTCTAACGCTGAAAGCCGTCTTTTCTTTGTCTTCTTCGTTTACTTCCACTTGCCAATAGCCACTTTCAAATCGAGTGTTGAAAACCAATTCGTGCCTGATAGCGAATCTAGAGTGTCATCTATTCGAGGTAATGGATAACTGTCTTTCTTCGTGACATCATTCAATTTTCTGTAGTCCACACAGAACCTCATGTTGCCATCTTTCTTCTTCACAAGTACTACGGGTGAACTACTTGGACTCGATGATGGTTCAATAATGCCGCTATCGCTCATTTCACGTATGGTTTTTCATCTCCGGTGTTGATGAAATGTTTCACAATTTTGGTTCTACCTGGTTTAGATTCATTTTTATCAAATATGGTGGAGTACCTGAGAAGAAGTTGTTTGGTCTTCTTTTTATGGTGTACCTCTAATTCCTCGGTCCAAGCGTTAATCTCGTTCAAAATATCGTTTTTACCCACAGAATTTCCTTCAAGATGTGTTTTGCAATTTATTACGGCCTCAATCTCCTGACACTGCCCTTAATATAGCTCCTTTGGAGACTGTGACTGGTGATTTACACTCATTAAGGACTCTTACTGGAACTCGTTTGTCTTGTCGTGTCATAGCCAGGGTTTTTCCAATAAGTAAGTTTGGATTCTTTTTCGATTCTTTTGCGCCTTCAACAACCCACAACGTGTCCGTCCCATAGTCTCCATCAATTTCTGGCCAAACAACTGCTTCTGATTTTGGTGGAATCTTCTGATTTTCTGTTACTAACACTCGTCTAACGTTGCATTTGTTATCATCATAACCTAACATAAGAGGCACTTCCATATTGGTATAAGTCATAATTCTCTTTTCCAAGTCTAGTTTGATCCCTTTATTAGCTAGAAAGTCTACTCCAATTATGACTTCATCAACGATGTCTGCCACTATAAAATTATGTAACACCGCTATCTTTCCTATAACAATTTCGCACATTACTTCCCCGAGAACTTGAGCATCATCTCCAGGTGCAGTACGTAACATTGCACCAGCTAGTGGTTTTACTTCCTTTTTAACTAGATCCGATCGAATTATGGAATGTGTTGCTTCCGTCTCCACAGTCAGAATGCGCTTTTTACCATCCACGCATCTACTAACGGTAACGTTGTTCGTATTTCTATTTATTTGAGAGACAGAGATTACAGGGCATTCACTTGAGGGAGTCAGCACGCGCCCCTTCCGACTGGCTCGCTTTAGTTTAACGATTGGGTGCTTTTCAGAGTTGGTTGGTCTTCTTCAGCTTTGCGTTTCCGTCCGGATAGGTAATTGGGTCGATTCGATTCCATATTGCAATTACGTGCAATATGGACGCCTTTCCCGCAGTTGAAGCATTTAACCACACCATCAATTTTCTTACGTGTTTCCCCAGATTTCTCCAACATTTTATGCATTTCTTCAAAAAAAATTCTTCGTCCAGGCAGGCTCTTCTACTTCTACGCGATGAGCTTTAAATGTTCTGTTGCTAAGTAACGATGCAGTTTCGTGCGTTAGAACAAAGGACACCGTTTCTGCAAATGTCGATTTTGGACATGCTAGTGCAGCCCCTTTTAAAGCTACGAATAACGCTGCAACTTTGTCTTCCGCGTTCCAATTATTTGTAACTGCCGTCTTTTCAAATTGAAGTTTGAAAATTTGGAACGGAGTTGTGCCGTAAAATGATGGAGTTTTGACTTTGACAGAACCTGTTGACACCACTGGTCGATTTAGTTGCAGGTCACGGAAACGATCTTTCAATTCTTCCACATCAGCCTTAATCTTGTCTTGCTCTTCTGAAATCTGCGTTGATACTTATGCTATTTGTGAGGCCACCTGCGTCGATATGCGTGCTTCCTGTTCTTTTAACTTTGCTGACACCTGAGCTGATATCTGTGATGACAGCTCTGTCATTTGTAAGGACACTTGTGTTGACAACTGTGACTGCTGTGCTTTCATCTCCATTAATTCTAATTTCTACGCTTCGAACTGTGACGACATCTGTGATAATGCAGACAAAAACATTTTTATGTCCGATGCCCCTGATGAACCTGTAGAATCTTCCTTTTCCTCTATTTTGGTTGTCGATTCCTCTAACAATGACTCAAAAACAAATTCGTCCACTTTGATGTTTTCTTCTTCCATTGCCTCTCGTAATCGGGCTTGCAATTCGGCTTTCAACCCATTCGTTGCTAAGCCTCGTTGTTCCAACTCCTTTTTGA
The DNA here is from genome assembly GCF_028554725.1 of Zeugodacus cucurbitae. Taxonomy (NCBI): domain Eukaryota; kingdom Metazoa; phylum Arthropoda; class Insecta; order Diptera; family Tephritidae; genus Zeugodacus; species Zeugodacus cucurbitae. The sequence continues at coordinate 33,310,264 of NC_071668.1, forward strand.
GTTGTGGTATCTTTAAATCGTTGAAATTAACCATTATCTCCTATGGAATTTATTTGTCAATCCCACTTCTGACACTAATTGTAACGGATTTCCAAAATCTGTTGTTTGCTCTAAAACTCTACCTTGAGTTCGATCACTGGATTGTCAAATAAAAGTCGCTGTTTAATGGTTATACACTTATCTTTATTTCTAATTTAACAAACTTAACACTTTATTACTCGTTGTACAAGTTTACAACTTCTTACTTCTAATTTCTGGCACATTACTCGGCAACTCTCTAATTAGAACTGTGTGTTGCTGCCAGTCCTTATATACCCGATTGTTAGCAAGTTATCGTCACTCGAACATTCTGGCAACTACGGATATTGATGTCTGGATAAATCTGGCAAGTTATCGATTTCGTTGTTGATTCTAGTTTATTCTAGCATACATGTTCATCACAATATATTACACGCTACTATCAGAGAACTTAAAACATAGAGAAGGTGAAATTCAAGTCTGAAAACTTTCAACGGGGGAATTTACCACACAACCGGGGAATTCACCTTCTGTAAAGTTAACAGCGATTTCAGTTTTAGCATCAGGGAATCTGTAAAACGAGAGATTGCTGGCACATGAAATAATCATGTGATATTTTTCAAATTCATTTACATTTTTTATTATTTTTTATTTTATGTTATTTTAAACTAATTTATAAATTGATATAATTACGAATTATCATATTTTGCCCAATTATTAATAAAATTAATAAAAATAATGTTTATGATGAGCGTCGAACCTGTTGCCCTTTCTCAACTAGGGAATTCAATGGTTAGGCAAAATAGAAAAGTATGTGTGAATGTATGTATGATAATTCACGGATTAGATTGTGCTAGAATTTGTCAATTGATGGTAGGCAGTTCTGAAAGTCATGTTTTATTAAATTTATATATTATTCACAAATATTTTTATTTCATTTAATTTTTATTAGATATTTTTATATTTATTTTAAGTAAATTCTTATTTATATCCAATTTAAAAGTTTGTCTTATTCTTTAATTATTTAAATAAACTATATAATAATCTATAATATCATTATGAACTCGAACAATCATTGATTTGCCGTCGGCAAATTTCATAACAATGTGTATGTTCAAATATTTTTGCTACCATACGCGTGCAGAAATATATATGTATGTACATACATAGTTATAAATGTGAACATACAAACCCACATTCCTCAATTTGTCACTTCGACACATCTTCAAAAAAAACAACTCGCCTACAACAAAAAATTACAACAGCATTTTCATTCATAAACGCATGCGTATCAACAACAAAGCAAGTGGACTTCATTCATAAACGCAAGCGTCGCGCACATCTCCGCGCATGCCTTGCCTAAAAGCTGTTTGTCAAATTCAAACAATTTCTGATATTTCCTTCAAGAGAGAAACTAGCATCTTGTACTATGGATTATAAAATATCAATTAAACTAATTGATTTTCAACAGCTCTCATGGTGCGGGTGGTACGCACACTTTCGCGTTTTAGACGGTGCTCGGTGCAAATATGAAAATTGATTCCTTTGTGAATTTTGTCAAGCTGCTTGCACTGTTGCAACTTTTCGCTTTGACTTCAGCATCAACATCGAAATATGATTTTAGCTTTTGCCATCGTCGCGAGAAAGCAGTATGTTGAGAGCGACGCCTGTAGCGGGGAAAAGAGCTACCTAGCTAGTTGTTGTTGTTTCTATGGCGCATGGCAATACGTAATATTTTACATACATATGTACGTACACTTGTAAGTTTGTCGGCCACTCGCGCATATTGTGCGTTTGTAATTGCGCATATGAAGGGATTCCCTGGTTATGCTTACATACAAATATACTTATGTATGTAAGAACTATTTTGTATATTTGGCATGACTTTTATACGATTGCGCATATGATACAAGCGATGTGGTCAAATATCTGAATGCAGAAAAATATGATATGAAGATATGATGTTATCAAATGTGAACTCAGTACAACTTTTTACATATTTCGGTTTCACGTCTCCACATTTGCAATATTTTATAAATAATTTTTTTTATATATTATTAAAATTGCTTTAATATCCATTTTATGAGTTTTAAAAATAAAATTAATTATATAAAATTAATAAAAAGCCATAAGAAGTCAAAATAGTACATATATCATATAAGAGCATGGTCATATCACATCAAAAGGCCAATCGTCACATATTTTCATTCCCCAGACAGTCCCTGTTAAATAATAACGAGTATAACAGCAATTGGTGAATTCCCTACTCGTCGTTTTTCAGTACACGAGCCAATCGAGCATTATACAAAAATCAAAATGCACCTTCTCTATGTTTTAAGTTCTATGGATAAATCTAGTTAATGAACGAAAGAAAAAAGAAATTATTAAATTTTGAATCATTGAGCACACGCAAGATGTGTACAAAATTTGAACAAAATCGCGGGGAAACTTTAGTATAGTACCCCCCGATTTCTGGGTTGAAATGGGTATGGTTGGAAAAAGGACGATCTCCAGATTACGAATATATATAATAGTTTTCGAGATATTTGCATTTTAAGTTGAAAATTTCACAAATTTTATGTGGCGATTGTTCGATTATTAGTTAAGTTTTTATTTATATAATGCACTTATTATACACTAACACTTCAGTAAATTGTTTCCACATATTTATTTTATGCCAATATAGTTAAAATTTGCTTTAAATAAGCTTTTTAATTTTTGCACAATTTTGTTTATATGCACAATAACCAGGTTGACAGATATCAAGTGTTGCCATATATAAATATTGTACAAACGAATAAAAATTAATAAAAAAGGGGATTATACCCTAAATACATGAATCGTAATCAGTTCATTTCAATTGATAAACAAAGTGCGGCCGAAGGCAGCAATGTAAAAAAGAAGTAATGGGCGAAAGTGCTAAGGTCCACCCTGGTGTTGGATCGACCAGTCCAATCGGGGGATACTATACTAAAGCCGACCCAAAATCGCTTTATAACTTTTCGAGATGTCATGTTTACCGGCTTAAAAAATTAAATTTTGATAAACGCGTTTAAATTTTTACATTCATACTGACGTGGTGTGATGGGAGGAAGTTCCAAAGGGTATATCTCTTAGAATATTACTCGGATTGCTTTGATATTTTTGGATAATATTAAAGGGTGATTTTTTAAGAGCTTGATAACTTTTTTAAAAAAAAAAAACGCATAAAATTTGCAAAATCTCATCGGTTCTTTATTTGAAACGTTAGATTGGTTCATGACATTTACTTTTTGAAGATAATTTCATTTAAATGTTGACCGCGGCTGCGTCTTAGGTGGTCCATTCGGAAAGTCCAATTTTGGGCAACTTTTTCGAGCATTTCGGCCGGAATAGCCCGAATTTCTTCGGAAATGTTGTCTTCCAAAGCTGGAATAGTTGCTGGCTTATTTCTGTAGACTTTAGACTTGACGTAGCCCCACAAAAAATAGTCTAAAGGCGTTAAATCGCATGATCTTGGTGGCCAACTTACGGGTCCATTTCTTGAGATGAATTGTTCTCCGAAGTTTTCCCTCAAAATGGCCATAGAATCGCGAGCTGTGTGGCATGTAGCGCCATCTTGTTGAAACCACATGTCAACCAAGTTCAGTTCTTCCATTTTTGGCAACAAAAAGTTTGTTAGCATCGAACGATAGCGATCGCCATTCACCGTAACGTTGCGTCCAACAGCATCTTTGAAAAAATACGGTCCAATGATTCCACCAGCGTACAAACCACACCAAACAGTGCATTTTTCGGGATGCATGGGCAGTTCTTGAACGGCTTCTGGTTGCTCTTCACCCCAAATGCGGCAATTTTGCTTATTTACGTAGCCATTCAACCAGAAATGAGCCTCATCGCTGAACAAAATTTGTCGATAAAAAAGCGGAACACCGAACACTGATTTTGGTAATAAAATTCAATGATTTGCAAGCGTTGCTCGTTAGTAAGTCTATTCATGATGAAATGTCAAAGCATACTGAGCATCTTTCTCTTTGACACCATGTCTGAAATCCCACGTGATCTGTCAAATACTAATGCATGAAAATCCTAACCTCAAAAAAATCACCCGTTATAAACATATTGCATTATTTAATAAGACAAACTATTTTTTTCAAATTTTGAAATTTTATAACCCACCTAACCCTTATAAAAATAATCATATTTTAAACAAGTAAAGAATGGCTAAGTTCGGGTGTAACCGAAAATTTTATACTCTCGCAATTTATTTATTTAACTTTATTTATATTATATAATACACAATTTGACCCACATATTCGTCATATATATTGTATAAAGTCCATTGAAAGTTGGAAACCATAATATTAGGTTAGAAGCACCGAGGTCCTCGTGTTCGATATATGGGGCCTTAAAAACCTATGGTCCGATTTCGGCGATTTTTAGAATGAGGCTGCCACACTATTAACATAATATTTGTTCTGCACCGATATCTTCACTAGTGCTTACTTTATATATTGTGAGTTTATTTAGTGAGTTAACCCACTTTTAGTAATTTTCAACCTAACTTTTGTATGGGAGGTGGGCTTGGTTATGATCCGATTTATTTCATTTTTGAACAGTATTAGGAAGTGGCTAAAAAAAACGACTGCAGAAAGTTTGGTTTATATAGCTCTATTGGTTTGCGAGATATGTACAAAAAACTTAGTAGGGGGCGGGGCCACGCCCACTTTCCCCAAAAATTACATCCAAATATGACCCTTCACAGTGCGATCCTTCATACAAAATTTTATTTCCATAGCTTTATTTATGGCTTAGTTATGTCACTTTATGTGTTTTCGGTTTTCGCCATTTTTTGGGCGTGGCAGTGGTCCGATTTTGCTCACCTTCCTATGGTGCCAAGAAATAAGTGTTCCAAATTTCATCGAGAAATCTTAATTTTTACTCAAGTTACAGCTTGCACAGACGGCGGACGGACGGACGGACAGACAGACATTCGGATTTGAACTCCACTCTTCACCCTGATCACTTTGGTATATATAACCCTATATCTAACTCGTTTAGTTTTGGGTGTTACAAACATCCGTTATGTGAACAAAGCTATAATACTCTCTTTAGCAACTTTTGTTGCGAAAGTATATTAAAGAAATCAACAAATAAAAAACATAGTGTTATAATTAATCTTTCCGCAGGAGTTCTGCTTTCTTTCTAGTGTGTATTTAGCGTAAATATTTAATGTTTACCATTTTGAATTTTTTGATTTTTCGTTTTATTTTATTGCAAGGCACACCAAGCGAAACAAAAAGACAAAAATGGTTGCCACGTCGCATTGTGTTGCGCTTGGTGTGGGTTAGAACACAACATATTTTTATGTTTTTTTAGTCAAAAACGTTTTTGACTAATCCGATGTGGGTTCACCCTAAGTTAGATGTAAAAAACAAAAATTATAAAAAGAAGACAAGCGACGAGCGACATCTGTCAAGTATTAAAATATTTTTAGAACTTTGAATAATTCTTGACCACAATTTGTGGATTGTGGAACCAAAGTCGTTCTGACCGACATTTTATGTTTTCGATCCGTTTTCATTGAGAATTCACAAATTTATTTGTTTGATTACATTTGAGCATTTTTATACTCCCGCAACGTGTTGCTAAGAAAGTATCAAAGTTTTGTTCTCATGTTGTTTGTAAGTCATAAAACTAAACGATATAGGGTTATAAATATCAAAATGATCAGGATGACCAGACGAGTTAAAATCCGTCTGTCCGTACAAGCGTTTACTTGAGTAAAACTTCTGATATATTAATCAAATTTCAGGAATTGCACCATCTTTTATAAAATGATTTTTGTTTTCTAGTGGACTTTGTGCCCAATACATGAGTCTAGTTGCATGTAATTTTAAAGCGCTCTTTTGAATTTATTCTGCCCTGCACTCTAGTTATCAAATTGTCAGTGAGAGATGCCCAGCATAATAGGGTGAAATTTTTTTCTTCTTTAATCATGTAGAAAATGGAGCACATTCAATAAGGTAATGAAGCATTTGTAATATAAAAGGTCACCATTCGAGAAAAGAAAGGAAACGCGCTTAAGAACATTAAACAAATAAATTGCGAGAGTATAAAATATTCGGTCACACGCGAACTTAGCCCTTCCTTTCTTATTTTTATTAAATTGATGTTATCCTTCGATTTGGGTTTCAAACTTATTATTGCGAGAGAAATTCAGTCCAAATTATGAAACAAAAATTATCAATACCCACTGTTAGGTAAACAAAATGGTTATAATCGAAAAGTCAACCATATGCATGCATTACATAGTGGCTCATTTTATTAAAAATTCAAACAGAACAAGTAAAGAAGGGCTAAGTTCGGGTGTAACCGAACATTTTTTACTCTCGCAATTTATTTATACACAATTTGACCCACATATTCGTCATATACATTGTATAAAGTCCATTGAAAGTTGGAAACCATAATATTAGGTAAGAAGCACCGAGGTCCTCATGTTCGATATATGGGCCCTTGAAAACCGATTTCGGCGATTTTTAGAATGGGGCTGCCACACTATAAACATAGTATTTGTGCAAAGATCTGCATCGATATCTTCACTAGTGCTTACGTTATATATTGTAAAGTAAATGATTCAGATCGTCTTCAAAGTTCTGGTATATAGGAAAAAGGCGTGGTTGTGAAGCGATTTGGCCTATTTTGACAACATATCATTGGGTTGTAAAGAAACTATTACAAACCTAGTTTCATTGAAATCGGTCGAGTAGTTCTTGAAATATGGTTTTTGACCCATAAGTGGGCAATGCCACGCCCACTTTCGATTTTGTGAAAAAATCTGAGTGCAGCTTCCATCTACCATTTCTTATGTGAAATTTAGTGTTTCTGGCGTATTTCGTTAGTGAGTTAACCCACTTTTAGTAGTTTTCAACAATACCTTTGTATGGGAGGTAGGCGTGGTTATAATCCGATTTTCTCCATTTTTGGACTGTATAAGGTAGTACCTAAAAGAAACGACACCAGAAAGTTTCCTTGATATAGCTTTAGTAGTTTGCGAGATATGTACAAAAAACTTAGTAGGGGGCGGGGCCACGCCCACTTCTCCAAAAAAATTACACCACATATGCCCCTTCATAGTGCGATCCTTCATACCAAATTTTACTTCGATAGCTTTATTTATAGCTTAGTTATGGCTCTTTAAGTGTTTTCGGTTTTCGCCATTTGGGCGTGGCAGTGGTCCGATTACGCGCGAGTGGTCCGATTACGTCCGATTATGGTGCCAAGAAATACGTCTTCCAAGTTTCATCAAGATATCTCAATTTTTACTCAAGTTACAGCTTGCACGGACAGACAGACATCCGGATTTGAACTTTTCTCGTCACCCTGATCATTTGGATATATATAACCCTATATCTAACTCGTTTAGTTTTAGGACTTACAACCAACCGTTATGTGGACAAAACTATAATACTCTCGTAGCAACTTTGTTGCGAGAGTATAAAAATCCTTTTACATTGCGTGTTTCATAACGCAAAACGATGACTGCCAAGTTTTGCGAATCCTTCGATGACTTCTTCGGCGGTGATTTCGATGTCATGATGCGTATGAAGCAACGCTAATCCCACTATTCTTTCTTGAAGCATGGTCGTCCAAAGCCATGTTTTGATGCGGCGAAGCTAAGAAAAAGGAACGTTCAGAGCTCGCGTTTGTTACGGGAAGTGTACAGAATAATAAGATATATGTAGGTGTGGATTGTTGGGAATATGTCGACATCACATTTTCTTAATGTTTCCTTTCCAATCATGACGGAGCTTTTGGTGTTGCTCAACGTCAACTTACACAGCCGTATTAGTTTTGCGGGGATACCAAATTCAGACATCGCGGCATAAAGTCAGCTCTTTTTCGTGCTGTCGGAAGCAGCTTTGAAATCGGTGTGTGTCGATCCTCTTTTTACGGGTCTTCTCCAAAATTTGGCGCATGGTGAATATCTGGTCTGTTGTTGATTTTCCAGGTCTAAAGCCACACTAATAAGGTCCAATCAGTTTGTTGACGGTGGGCTTTTGTCTTTCACACAATGCGCTCGACAGAACCTTATACGCGATGTTGAGGAGGCTTATCCCACGGTAATTGGCGCAAATTGTTGGGTCTCCCTTTTTGTGTATTGGGCAGAGTACACTGAGATTCCAATCGTCAGGCATGCTTTCTTCCGACCATATTCTGCAAAGAAGCTGATGCAAGCACCTTATCAGCTCTTCGCCGCCGTATTTGAATAGCTAGGCCGGTAATCCATCGGCACCCGCCGCCTTATTGTTCTTCAAGCGGGTAAATGCTATTCGAATTTCTTCACGGTCGGGCAATGGAACATCTGCTCCATCGTCGTCGATTGGAGAATCGGGTTCGCCATCTCCTGGTGTTGTACTTTCATTGCCATTCAGCAGGTCGGAGAAGTGTTCCCTCCAAAATCCCAGTATGCCCTGGACATCAGTTACCAGATTACCACCTTGGTCTCTACATGAGGATGCTCCGGTCTTGAAGCCTTCGTTAAGTCGCTTCATTTTTTCATAAAATTTTCGAGCATTCCCTCTGTCCAGTTTCTCAAGCTCTTCGTACTCACGCATTTCGGCCTCTTTCCTTTTTTGTCTGCAGATGCGTCTAGCTTCCCTCTTCAGCTCTCGGTATCTTTCCCATTCCGCTCGTGTTGCGGTCGATCGCAACATTTCGAGGTAGGCAGTCTGTTTTCTCTCCACTGCGAGACGACAATCCTCGTCAGAGAATTACTGGCTTTGGTGAAGTGTATCAAACATTTCCATAAGTACCTTTATGGACAGCGATTTCGAGTAAGGACAGATCACGCAGCATTAAAATGGCTTCTGCAATTCAAGAATCCAGAAGGATAGTTGGCACGGTGGATTGAGAGATTCCAAAGTTATGACTTCTCTATAGAACATCGCAAAGGTAGTAGTCATGGGAATGGGGACGCGATGTCCCGTCGTCCTTGTAATTTAGAATGTAGACATTGTTCAAGAGCCGAGGCCAAAGAAGACATTATAGATGTCCGATTAATGACAATAACTTCGACAGAAGGCTGGGATCCAAAGGATTTACGAAAATGTCAGCAAGAAGATCCAGATTTGGAACTGGTAATGCATGGAGTGGTGATGAACAAGCGTCCAACGAGAGAAGAAATATCTGCAGAGAATCCAGTAGCACAGTGGAACAGTTTAAGGATGGTATCCGGCTGCTTGCATCGAGTATGGGAAAGCGAAGTGCATTAAAGCAAAAGGGCCGAAATCCAGGAGTCACGGCCAGATGAAGCAGTACAATTCGGGTGCCCCATTTGAACGAATTGCCATGGATGTAGCCGGTCCGTTTCCCAACAGTAAATTAGGAAACAAATATGTTTTGGTAGTTATGGATTACTTCAGCAAATGGCCAGAAGTATACCCAATTCCTAATCAAGAAGCTGAAACAGTAGCGAATGTATTCATCAATAATTGAGTAACAAGGTATGGTGTTCCAATAGAATTACATTCTGACCAAGGAAGGAATTTTGAATCAGCTCTAATCCAGGAAATGTGCCTAAAATTGGGTATACGGAAAACTCGTACCACAATCCGATGGAATGGTAGAACGTTTCAATCGAACTTTAGAAGAACATCTAAAGAAAGTGGTAGACAAGCATCAAAAGGATTGGGATACCCATATAGCTTTGTTCCTGATGGCTTACCGGTCTGCTGTACATGAAACAACGGGGCAGACTCCAGCAAAGGTAATCTTTGGTCATCACCTTCGGTTACCGATTGATTTAAAGTTCGGAATAAACGCAAATGGTGGAAAGAATGTTAGGGAAGCCGACAGTGTTCTAGAAGACGAAATGAGAGAAATTCATGCTATGGTGAGACAGCGTGCACAAATAATGAGTGATAAAATGAAGGCAAAATACGACAAGGCAATGAACTCCGAAGGATTTGTGGAAGGAGATTGGGTATTGTTATATAACCCACAACGGAAGAAAGGACTGTCTCCTAAATTTCAATGCAGCTGCGAAGGACCATACCAGGTTGTTAAACGGATAAATATGTAGTGTATCGCATACAAACAATTGGTAGACCTAGGAATAAAATGAAGGTGGTTCATCTAGAACGGCTTGCAGCATTTGGTTCTGGAAGTATGTCTAATCAGGACGACCAGACTTAAGTGGAGGGCACTGTAACGAAAATGACACCAGAACAAACTAGAATTGACAATCGAAATCGATAACTTGCCAGATGTATCTAGACATCGATATTCGTAGTTGCCAGAATGTTCGAGTTCAACACACAGTTCTAATTAGACAGTTGCCGAGTAAAGTGCAAGAAATTAGAAGTACGAAGTTGTAAACTTGTACAACGAGTAATCAAGTGTTAAGTTTGTTAAATTAGAAATAAAGATAAGTGTATAACCATTAAACAGTGACTTTTATTTGACAATCCAGTGATCAAACTCAAGGTAGAGTTTTAGAGTAAACGATTTATTTTGGAAATCCGTTAAAATACTTTTGATTAAAACCGCGCTTCCTCCTCGTGCTGATTTTGTTGTTTGGGTGCGGAGTGTGATATAAGTCATAATTTTTATACTATACTCTCGCAAAAAAGTTGCTAAGAGAGTATTATAGTTTTGTTCACATAACGGTTGTTTGTAACACCCAAAACTAAACGAGTTGGATATAAGGTTATATATACCAAAGTGATCGGGGTGATGAGTGGAGTTCAAATCCGGATGCCTGTCTGTCCGTCCGTCTGAGTAAGCTGTAACTTGAGTAAAAATCTGGATGAAACTTGGCACACTTATTTCTTGGCACCATAGGAAAGTTGCTTTCGAAGATGGGCAAACTGGCCCATCACGCCCACAAAATGGCGAAAACCGAAAACACATTAAGTGCCATAACTAAGCCATAAATAAAGCTATGGAAATAAAATTTGGTACAAAGGATCGCACTATGAAGGGGCATATGTGGATTTAATTTTTTTGGAGAAGTGGTCCTGGGCGAGCCCCTTACTAAGTTTTTTGTACATATCTCGTAAACTACTTAAGCAAATCTTACTTAGTTAAGTCGCTTCATAACTACAATTCTGGTCAAAAGAAATGACATATGCATATTTTTAACACCATAACTACATTCTTTGTACTTCCATATCTGTCAACATTTGAAGGAATAATAGGATTAGACCTGCTTAATGAAGTAATTGTTACATTGGATTTCAAAAATAAAGTATTTAAAAACAGCATCCGGTTCAGAAATAATTTAGTTTTTAAAATCTATTGTTCCCACCATCCGAAAAGAAGACGAAGAAGCGGTATACTCTAGAATGGAAGTTTCTGACTTTGTAAATAGTGAAGTTAGTAACTTGTTGAGACAAAATATAATTAGGCCATCTAGAGCATCACCCTACAATAATCCAGTAAGATATTCCCTCTAAATAAGGCTAAGTTCGGGAACAACCTCTCGCAATTTATTGCTATATTTTTATTAAGATAACACACAATTGAACCACCAATTGGAAGAAGGGTATAATTACAAAAAGTTCGAACTGAGATAATTAGAAAAAACTGATTTACTCTCAACGTATAGATCAAATAACCATGATATCTTAAAATGAAATGTAGTAAACATTGTTGCCTATAATATGCTGTAAAAAAATATTTTATGTGCAATTTATGAAAATAAAGACACAAATATTAAAAAATATTAGCATAAAAGATATTAATAACATAGAAAATATATTGTATTAATCCTCATCTATATCAGCACCATCCAATACGGTTGTGGGCCAAGTCAAAATCAAATCATAAAACGTCTTATACTCTTCAAGAATATATGGTATGATTTTTCGCGAATATATGGTATGATTTTTCAAAACAAAATCGCGATTGATCCAGCCAATCAAATTCAGTTGTTACTAACGGTTTAGGTGAATATAAATGTCAAATTAAAATAAACTTTAATTGTATGACAAAAGGTTGTTAGTTGGAAGAAGGAAATAAAACCATGATTACAAAATTAAAAAGGGTCAAGAAATATAATAACTACGGACACATAATGAGACAAGACGAAACAGAACTTTTCAGGTAGGGAATAAAGTAATTATGAAAATAAAAGGAGGCAAGGCAACAAACTTATTAAGAAGCTACAATAGAAGCCGACTTGAGAACAGCAGTTCTAATTAAAGGGAAAGAGGTTCATAAGGATAATCTAAGATAAATCTTAATTCCACTTGCTATTCTAAACTATATTTTTTTATTTAGGCTATCGACTGTGCTGCTTTTCGTGACTGTAACAACCGCTAAACTATCCGATTAAAACACTCAGATTACATCCCACTAATAGATGGAATTGCAGTTATCTGGCAGCATTTTAAATATCTCAGACCATCATCTAATGTAGCCATGTATTCAGAAATAGCTGGTGAAACAATATTACTGATGAAACACTTCCCCCAGACGCATATAAAAATATTTTAGATTCTGATACAGGTCATAAAGAAACACTTTTAGAAACAGTTAACATTCATTATAGGTAAGCAACGAGTATTACTATTCTAGGAACTGCTTTGAAAGTGGTTGACGGATCTACCGATTTTGATGATTTTGAAAATCTAAAATATGCAAGCAATAATAAATACTTGGATATTGGAACGAATTAACAAATTAACGGAAATCGTAAATAATATCGTTAATTATGTAAAAGATAAAGAAATCGATACTGGTCACCTCTATGAAACATTACTCCCGAGGGATAGAACCCTAACCTCAGAACTTGAAACAGTAGTGTTGTCAATTACACTCACAAAGACTCGCGTTATTAACTCTCTTATCTTAATTCTAAAGAAATAGAAAAAAAATTTAAATGAGCACTCTACAGGTATGACAATAATAGATTTAATGGAAAAGGGATATGTCAATGTAATAGTAGAACATAATTTCCTATATTTCATAATTAAACATCCTGAACCAGCCACCTAAAACCGTTGGAAGTAATAGACGGCGAAAAAACAATCCATGGTACATTTCTGGTGACATTCGATGTAGAAGTCGAAATAAATGGGTCTCTATTCTCGAATAGGAAGAATATTGTTGGACCCCAGCTCAGTGACATCGACGCTCTTGAATATCACTGGCCATCAAGAGTCTATCATACCTACAGAGGCTTATCATCAAGAATCTACTATATATTGGAGACATTGATAAAAAGCTGACAACAAGGCCTGCATCGTTTAGCGTGGCTATCCTCCTCATCATTGCTATTTTATTTTCTTAGGTGCTCCAAAAAGTTAAAAGAAAGAGACGCACATCTTCCATAAATAATGCCATTGCCTGAGGAAGCCCGAGGATGCCCTAAATTTAGAAGGGGAGTAGTTAACTCAAGTAGCTCATCCACAGACGGAGAACACACGCGTGGCTTGAGTGAACAAAATCCTTATCTCACGCCAGCCACTGCGTTGGTCACTTGATGCTATTATTAGTGCAACAAAAGATATTGTGAGGATAAGGAAATTAGTTATCTCACGTCAGTCACTGGATTGCTCGCTTGACACTACTTATAGTGCAACAGAAGATATTGAGAGGATAAGGAAATTGGTAAACTGGTACAGATATACTAGATATATTTCTTTAGAATTAAGCTTTAGTTATAAATTGTAGCTCATAAGGTGCAGCACTAGTTCACCAAATAATAAATTAACAAGTAAGGAACGGCTAAGTTCATTTTATACTCTCGCAATTTATTTATTTAATTATATTAATATAACTCACATTTTGGCCCACATATTCGTCATATATATGGTATAAAGTCGATTGAAAGTTGGAAACCCTAATATTAGGTATATGGGAGTTATGGTGAAGTTAAAACCCGATTTCACGCATTCTTGGGACTGAGTCATATTATTAAAAGAAAGATATTCCCTCTAAATATCTGAGAGACTTACTTATATTTTCGGTAAAACAATGTAGTCGAAGCACTGAGGTCCTCATGTTCGTTATATGGGTCCTTGAATACTTATAGTCCGATGTCGGCAATTTTCAGAAGGGCGATGCCACACTATAAATACAACATTTGTGCCAAGTTCTGATCCAATATCTACACTAGTGTTTACATTATATATGGTAAGGTTTCATTTCACTTTCATAGCTTAATTTATGGCTTAGTTATACCTCTTTATAGGTTTCGGGTATCGTCATTTGGTGGCAGTTGTCTGATTTCGCCCATCTTCGAACTTAACCTTCTTATGGTACCAAGAAATACGTGTACCAAGTTTCATCAAGATATCTCAATTTTTACCCAAGATACAGCTTGCACGGACGGACAGACAGACAGACATGCGGATTTCTGCTCTACTCCTCACCCTGAAGACTTTGGTATATGTACAAAACAAATGTGAACAAAATTATTATACTCTATTTAGCAACTTTGCATAAAATCTTAGCAATAAAAACTTACAGCGTCCATCAGTTCAGCCAACTTTTTGATTGTGATCAGCTGTGAGAAATGTACAAAAAACATGTAAGAAAAGGCTAAGTTCGGGAACAACCTCTCGCTATTTATTGCTATATTTTTATTAAGATAACACACAATTGAACCACCAATTGGAAGAAGGGAATAATTACAAAAAGTTCGAACTGAGATAATTAGAAAAAACTGATTTACTCTCAACGTATAGATCAAATAACCATGATATCTTAAAATGAAATGTAGTAAACATTGTTGCCTATAATATGCTGTAAAAAAATGTTTTATGTACAGAAAAACAAAAGTTAGGGTAGTTTGAAATTCTTGGAATTATTCCCTTTTTCCAATTTATGAAAATAAAGACACAAATATTAAAAAATATTAGCATAAAAGATATTAATAACATAGAAAATATATTGTATTAATCCTCATCTATATCAGCACCATCCAATACGGTTGTGGGCCAAGTCAAAATCAAATCATAAAACGTCTTATACTCTTCAAGAATATATGGTATGATTTTTCAAAACAAAATCGCGATGATCTAAGCAGCTATTGGCTAACCAGCCAATCAAATTCAGTTGTTACTAACGGTTTAAGTGAATATAAATGTCAAATTAAAATAAACTTTAATTGTATGACAAAAGGTTGTTAGTTGGAAGAAGGAAATAAAACCATGATTACATTTTTTTGGCCGCTAGTATTTCATCGGCGTTTGACCTTTTTATTTCTTTTTTCAACCTGACCCGTAGTTTTACGATTGAAGAGAACTAATATGAGTAATTATTCTTCCATATTATATTATATATAGGGCTGAGGTAACCCATCGTATTTTTGCAAAACCTATAATTAGGTATATGGGAGCTAGGGGAAGGTATGAACCGATTTTAACCATTTTTAATACAGAGACACACTATTGGAAGAAAAAGATTCTCTCTGAATTGAATTAAGAAATCAGAGATTTACCGATATTTTCGGTGAAAAATTACCTTAAGGCACTGAATTCGATATCCGAGGCATCGAAAAGTTATAATCCTGAGTACAACTGAGTACAGCTTCCTTCTGCCATTTCTTCTGCAAAATTTAGAGTTTCTGATGTTATTCGCTAGTGAGTTAACGCACTTTTATTAATTTTAATTTAACCTTTGTATGGGAGGTAGGCGTGGTTAAATACTGATTTGCTCCATTTTGGACTGTATAAGGTAGTGCCTAAAAAAACGACTGTAGAAAGTTTGGTTGATATAGCTCAGGTGGCTTATGAGATATGTACAAACAACTTAGTATGGGCGGGTCACGCCCACTTTTCCAAAAAAAAAAACATCCAAATATGCCCCTTCCTAGAACGATCCTTTGCACCGAATTTTACTTTTATAGCTTTATTTATGGCTTAGTTATGACACTTTAATCTTTTTCGGTTGTCGCCATTTTATGGGCGTGGCAGTGGACCGACCACAGACGGACGGACGGACAGACATCCGGATTTCAAAACTACTCGTCACCCTGATCACTTTGGTCTATAAATAACTTGTTTCTATTCTATTACTTGCAAAAAATGAAACATTCGCGCAAGCTACACAAACAACAACCAATCGTATGCGCAAGCGTATTAAAAAAGTTTCAGCATTACAGGATTCGAACGTAAATGCACGGAATAGCGTTTGATTAACTCCTTCGCGTTTACCACCTGCGCTAGAGGGAAAATGGAAATGCGCGCGCCTTAAGTGCCTTGGAGACGATCAAATAATTGCGTCAAACACTTTAAGTGTGTTGGTGTCGTCGGCTACACGTACGCTACACCGACCTGTTGTCGGCTCTGTTTGATGAAAATAAAAAAATTTTGATATTTCTATTTGACGGACGATAATTTGATCGTCTCCACTCATGTTTGACAAGCATGAGCTCATTTGCAGGGAAGATTTCAAGCTGAGAGGACATAGAAAAGTGAAGTGAAGCGAAGCGGAAAAAATAAAATAAAATCAAATAAAATAAAATAATAAAATCAAATATAATAAAATAAACTAAATAATATAAAATAATACAAAAATGGAGAAATTTTTTTTCATAAGCATTGCAGCACATGCCAATAATAGATAATCATCATCCGACGATGACATGATGACTGTTCGTTACGAGCTCAAAACTAAACTGATGTTTGACGTGTTAATTTGAACGTTTGCGGGCAACACACGATTGAACATCGCTAACACATATGCACTGTTTGACGCAATTATTTGATCGTCTCCAAGGCACTTTAGTCAGTGTTTTATTCAGATCATTTGCGTCTGTTTGTTAGCATTCCCTCATTCTGCGCTGTACTTTTTTCTTTCGAAGTGGCGAGTTTTCGATAATTTCGCACTCAAAATGTTGCGAGTTAACATTTGCTCCTGAGCTGGGTAGGCGCTGATCAGCTGCCAACACATGCTTAGTCGCAAGATCCTTCTGGCCTAAGGTTAACCGCGGTAGGTCTGCTGAACTTTTCGCCCTAAGTAAACCTCACCTCTCCTTAGTCGTAGGGGTTCTTACTGGCCATTGCCCCATTGGGATCCACGCTGTAAGGTTAAAAATCTTACCCGATACTAGCTGTAGAAGCTGCATGGAGGAGGATGAGATGGAATCGTCTCATCACTTTCTTCTGGAATGTCCCGCCTTTGCGAGATCAAGAAAGAGATTTCTTGGCTCTCACTTTTTGGAGCATGCTCGCGAAATAGCGAATATAGAGGTTAAGAACCTCTGCAGATTTGTAGTAGGTTCAGGGCGATTCGTCGACTCCTAATTTTGTTAATCTAAGGGGGATCCAAGCTTCACAAAGGACTACATTTTAAAGTCTACGTGTGTTTTTCCATTTGGGAAACAGCCTTGCAACCTAACCTAACCTAACCTAACACTCAGTTTCACTGTCGAGCTACTAGACGCCTCATTATCAACAAAGATTGCATCACTTGGACCAAAGAATATATTCTATGTCAACGCAACAAAATTTCACGACATACATTCTCACCTATAGCAACTTTTAAACCACCTTCACGTCGTTTCGAACATATTCACATAGATTTGGTGACACTTCCTCTATCAAAAGGACACACCAAATGTCTTACAATGATCGACCGATTCACACGCTTTCCAGCAGCCGCACCACTCATTGACGGCACAGTCGACCGAGTAGCACACGCACTTATGCAAACTTGGATTCCTACTTTGGAATCCCACTTCGCATAACCACCGATTTTGGAAGATAATTCGAGTCAGATCATTTCAGGAAACTCGCTGATCTCCTTGACTTCAAACATCAACGCACAACGAGTTATCACCCACAATCAAACGGACTTATCGAACGTTTTCACCGACAGTTAAAATCTTCTCTTATCTGCCACAACGAAAGTTGGTACGATGCACTTCCAGCAGTACTCCTTGGAATACGTGCAGCAATCAAAGAAGACGTTCAAGCCACTCCAGCAGAAATCGTTTTTGGTGAGTCAATTCGACTCCCAGGTGAATTTTTAACACCATCAACACAAAACATCGAAGCACCAGAACTCGTTAAAACTACTGCGTACTACTCGAGAAAACATTCATTTCAAAGGATCTAGTAAATTCAACACACGTTTTCATTCGAAACGTTAAAGTAAAACAATCATTTTCATCACTATACGCCGGACCATTCCCAGTCATGGAGCGATATGAAAAATACTACAAAGTACTACTTTATGGAAAATCAATACACATATCCATAGATCGTCTAAAACCAGCATTCATCTGTAGTGACGATATCGAACAACTAAATATCAATCCGTCTGGAAATATCAACAACATCACTCCTGATCCTCCTACTACAAAGAAACGACATGATAAAAGAGTACGATTCAAAACTCTTAGGTTAGGTTCAAAAAAATCACTCGTAGGATTTTCGATCACTTACAGGTTAATATTAAGATCATTTATATTAGCGCAACTAATGTGCTGAACACAAAGACGACGTCACGACACGACGTAGCGACGGCTGACCACAAATGTCGCTTTGAAGCCAGCGGTTTGAACATTTTGAAGACGGCAGCGACATATCAAACAGCAATTTCATTGTTGCCGTACTAACATCTTTCACTTCAATAAAATTTACATATTTAGTTTAAAGTGAAATTATTTACGCAAAAAATGTAAAAATTGGCGATTTATTTGTTTTAAATAATCGATTGTTATTTTAAATGATATATCCGCTGGCAAAATAAAGTTATACTTGTGGGAACTTTGAATAATTTTACATTTCCCATGTTAGTGGCAGCTCTACAGCGGCCATTGTCGTCGGCAAAATTAGAAACATTTCTAATTTGGCGACAACGACAACTACAAGCCTGTTGTCGCGTAGTCGTGCTGTTGTCAAAAAATCTGTGCCCATAAGAACGCGTGTATTTTAATATTTGACAGATGTCGCTCGTCGCTTGTCGTCTTCTATGTGTTCAACACAAGAGTTCTAAATTCAACAGACTTCCAAATCAAGTCATGCGTTCGCTAATCAAATACATGCAAGGCCCATTAAACGGATCTTTTATGTGACAGTTCTCAAGTCTCTCTAGGTCAAGTCAAGTATGGATAACTAGAGCTTTAGCATGTGCTAAAGGAGCGTAAATGATCGTATACACACAAGCGAAGAGCGTAAAACGAGGGACAATACGATAAATAAACGTTTTCATCAGTCTGCAATCAGAAGTTGAGTGAGCAGGTTGATGTAAGCGGAGCTGTATATTTTATGTATGAAATAATAACTATTATTTCATTGAAAAATATCATAAAATATTGAATATAAAATATTATTAATTTTTACATTCATTAAATTGTGCACATATTCGTATTGGCCAATCGTGTGGCTAAGACCTGCTCACTCAACCTCTGCAAGCAGACTGAATATTTTTGTTCGCTTACTCGCTTAGTCCCACAGTAAGCGCACTAACACAATCTCATTTTGTGATGCTGGTTTGACTGTAGTGATGCCCATCCCTGGTTATGACACTTCGTATGTTTCTGATTTTCTGCCATTCTGTGGGCGTGGCAATGATCCGATTTCGCCCATTTTCAATACCAACCTCCTCACCGTTCCCAGGAACAAGTTTCGTCAAGATATCTTAATTTGACGGACATTTGAAAGAAACTATAATACTCTCTAACCAACTTTTGTTGCGAGAGTATAAAAATTTTAAACATTGTAAACAGTGCATTATACCTAAGATACGTTCCATCGCTTTGGAAAGTATCAGAAGTTAATATGATACCTAAGCCGGGTAAACCACTACATGATATCACATCTTATAGGCCAATATCGCTGTTGACAGCTTTATTGAAATTCTTCGAGAATGCTCTCATAAAGAGTTTCACATCATTATCAGATCGAAAACACTTTATATCAGTACATCAGTTCGGCTTTCGTAATCACCATTCAACCATGGACCAGGTACACCGAATCGTTAATTTCGTTGAAAATGCTATCGATAAAAATAACTTTTGTTATGGATAACACAGCCCTGTTAGCAGCAGGAGAGTCTACCTCAGTATCTACCCTTCCAGTGAAGATAGTAGGAAATTACCAGATCTTCTTGAGTTTTTAAACATACTGATTGGTATAAATTTAAGAATAAAATTTTAAAATTAAGGAGTCATTTGTAGAATTTCACGTAAGTGAGGAAAGTTTCTGACTGCCACTCACTTGGGAGTGGCCAGGAACCATTCTTTTGCATGTGGCTCACGACTTCCGGTCTTAGACCAAGTATCCTCTGGGTAGCCAACAGACATCCGTTCGTAGGCGAGCTAAAGCGAGAAAACGAATCCCGCTTATGCAGCTGTGCGTAGGGTTTGGGAGCCACCACGTAAAAACAAGTAACCAATGAACAGGAAGCCACAGCCTCGGATAAGGAACCCCAATTTTTATGACGACAACTGCAAACGTATTAAGGACTATAATTTAAGGGTATGCACCTGGAATGTCCGGACCCTTAATTAGGAAGGTGTCAGCTGGTTGATGTCCTCGTAAGAGTAAAGACTGATATGACCGCCATCCAAGAAATGCGATGGACGGGACAAGGACGGAAGAAGGTGGGTCCTTGTGACATCTACTACAGCAGCCATCAGCCTGAGGCTGATCGACTTGGCTGGGGCCCGAAATTTGGTCGTCTGTAGTACTAGATTACAGTATAAGAAAACCCATCAAGCTACTTGGATGTCCACCGATTGAATCACTCGCAACCATATCGAGCATATTGTAATAGATGGACGACATGTCTCCAGTGCTTTTGAAGTGCGTACGCTCCGTGGTTCTAACATCGACTCGGACCACTATCTTGTAGCAGCTAAGATACGCGCCCGCCTCTGTGTAGAAAAGCGCACACGTCAACAAACACAAGGAGGTTCGACATCGAGAAGCTGCAATCACAACCGACAGCCGAACGAGTTTCTACTCGACTTGCACTTCTACTCTCTGAAAGCACTCATCAGGGCAGTTCACTTTTGCGAAATGTTCATGTTTTTGAATACCCAAAAATAATAATTTAATATATGTTAATACATTTAAATTTCACAGTTTATTGTTGTTTAGTATACATATTTATGTTTTTCTTAAGGGAATGTAAGAGAAGATTGTTATTTAAAAAAATTCACCCATATTTTTTTGCACATCACTAAGCACGTCCTTTTTGTAATTTAAGAGAATTTCAGAATTAGGGGATTTCTCAAGTTTAGAATTATTTAATACGCTAGACAGACGGCAGAGTTAACTCGGATTAACTGCGCTTTTAATCAGTTCCAATTTTGTGGGTGACAGACGGCAGCAAAGCGAGTTATAAACTCCCATAACAGCTGATTGGCAATAATATTTCCATTTTGGTGAAATAAAATTGGATAGAAAGAAAATAATGCGGTTGTTAGCCGCACAACTAGTACAAAATCACTAATTATTAAAAAAAATATACATAAATTCGTTATTATTAAAACTTCCTTTTTAGAAAAATTTAGCATGCGTATGTTTTTGTTTACATTCAATTGAAAAACAGCTGTCAGTATTGCATATTTTCATTCACAATAGATAAAAAGCGGCCATGTTTAACAATGTTGCCAACGAAAATGCCACGAACTCCCACTAACTCTCTAAAATTTTAAGGATTAAATGGGAGTTAGTAAACGGAGTTAACTGAGATAACTCTCGAATTAACCCCGATTAACGCAGTTAACCCGAATTAACGACGCCGTCTGTCAGGGGTATAATATCGATACTAAATACATTAAAATATTGAAACATTTATTGTTCATGTTTTATAGCTTTCGTGCCTTATTCACGTTTTAGAATAGTCAATGCACAAAAAAGTGTGTTCACTTTTCTGCGTGTTCACGTGTTAGAGTGTTCATTTTTTCGAGCGTGCGCGTGTATTTCATAGAATTCATTATACTATCAGTAAAGTGAATGGTGTCGACGCCACTTGCAGACATGTCGCGCTATATAGTAAAATATGTAACGAGTTTTAGATGTCGCTCTCAAAAAATGTAAGCTACCTGAGCAATGATGGTGAATGTTCAAAGTGTTCAGTAAGCTTTTTCATCTCATCGTTCTTTGTCAAGCTAGAGAAATGAGTTATTATTAATTTGAACTAATATGTTCTGTAAGCTTTTATGTTGATGCAGTCGTCATCAAGAATGGCTTTGTTGTTAATCTATAAGTAAAGGCAGAACTTAGTAGTTTGTTAATATTTCCAATACTAAAATGGTGAAACTAAAAGAATGGCCTTCAAATAGGTTTCCTTACACATGGTTAAAATAAGTGTTGTAAATATATTTGGTCATTTACTAAATTAAACAGATCTAAACGAGTAATGTTGTTAAATGTTACATATATAGTTATAGCACTTCATATTTACTTTTTACCAAATATATACAGTCAAACCTGGATAAGTGAGAACTGGATTAGTGAGAAAACTCTATATGTGGGAGTAATAGCTAGGACCCGTCATTTTAAGCTTCCAAAACCTCTATTAGTGAGAAACAAAAACCTCTGTAAGAGAGAGTCATTTTTGCCTCATAGACCTCCGTAAGTGAGACTGCTACTTATCTGGTCTCTATAAGCGAGAGAGGAACTTTATTTACAAGTTTAACATCTGCAATTTTATTACTTATTCTTAGCATTGGTTAAACTTCCGACCATTGTTTTGTATTTTTTTTCGTGGAATTCTATTTCGTGAAACTAAAAATGCTGTTACTCTATGGCATTCTTTTCGAATGGACACGTGTGCTTGTTTACCGTCCTGTTTGTCGGACTCACTCAGTTTATAGTTATCAATTGCGAAGGAAAGTTCTGCTCTGCATCATGTCAAAAAGATAAATCAAAGTACTGTCATTAAGTGATAAGCTTAAAATAGTGAATGCGTTTGAATCCGGAAAATCGCGGAATGAAATTCAGAGTGAGTTTACATATGTACATATTTACTACATTCGTACTTGCTGTGACTTGTTATTGCTGCGTACCTCTATAAGAGAGAAACACTACATATATACGTGCATTAGCGAGAAACTCGAGTTAGTGAGAAACCTCTTTAAGCGATAATAAGATTGTGCTCCCTTGAACTCTCGCTTATACAGGTTTGACTGTATATGGAATAAAGTCCATTGAAACCATAATATTAGGTTAAATGCACCGAGGTCCTCATGTACGATATATAGGGGCCTTGAAAACCTATGGTCCGATTTAGGAGATTTTTAGAATAGGACTGCCACACTATAAATGCAGTATTTGTGCAAAGTTCTGTTCCGATATCTTCAATAGTACTAACTTTATATATTGTAAAGTAAACTATTCAGACCGACTTCAGAGTTCTAGTATATGGGAAATAGGTGTGGTTGTGAATCGATTTAGACTATTTTCACAACATATCATTGCGAAGGTAGGAAGATTTTATGAACCGAATTCCATTGAAATTGGTCGAGTTGTTTCGAAGATATGGTTTTTGACCCATAAGTGGGCGGAACCACGCCCATTTTCCATTGTGTAAAAAAATCTGAGTACAGCTTCCATCTGCCATTTCTTATGTGAAATTTAGTGTTTCTGACGTTTTTATTTAGTGAGTTAACCCACTTTTAGTAATTTTCAACCTAACCTTTGTATGGGAGGTGGGCGCGGTTATGGTTATTTTTTTCATTTTTGGACTGTATTAAGAAGTGGCTAAAAAAAGACTGCTTCAAGTTTGGTTTATAAAGTTCTATTGGTTTGCGAGATATTAGTACATATCATACAAACGTATTTGGGGGCGGGGCCACGCCCACTTCCCCAAAAAAATTACATCCCAATATGCCCCTTCATAATGCGATCCTTCATACCAAATTTAATTTCCATAGCTTTATTTATGACTTAGTTATGGCACTTCATGTTTTTTCGGTTTTCGCCATTTTGTGGGCGTGACAGTGATCCGATTTTGCTCATTTTCGAAAGCAATGGTGCCAAGAAATAAGTGTGCCAAGTTTCATCAAGATATCTTAATTTTTACTCAAGTTACAGCTTACACAGACGGACGGACAGACAGGCATTCTGATTTGAACTCCACTCTTCACCCTGATCACTTTGGTATATATAGCCCTATATCTAACTCGTTTATTTCTGGGTGTTACAAACAACCGTTATGTGAACAAATACTCTATAATACTCTCTTAGCAACTTTGTTGCGAGAGTATAAATATTTATAGCCACAGTAGTTAGCACATAAAAAGCTTTCTAAAGATTTTATATTTATTTCATATAAAAAATAAAACTGCTGCTTTAAATTACTGTATATTTTCTTGACTGCAAATAGGTTTTCCGGGATATATATACAGTCAAACCTGTATAAGCGAGAGTTCAAGGGAGCACAATCTTATTATCGCTTAAAGAGGTTTCTCACTAACTCGAGTTTCTCGCTAATGCACGTACATATGTAGTGTTTCTCTCTTATAGAGGTACGCAGCAATAACAAGTCACAGCAAGTACGAATGTAGTAAATATGTACATATGTAAACTCACTCTGAATTTCATTCCGCGATTTTCCGGATTCAAACGCATTCACTATTTTAAGCTTATCACTTAATGACAGTACTCTGATTTATCTTTTTGACATGATGCAGAGCAGAACTTTCCTTCGCAATTGATAACTATAAACTGAGTGTGTCCGACAAACAGGACGGTAAACAAGCACACGTGTCCATTCGAAAAGAATGCCATAGAGTAACAGCATTTTTAGTTTCACGAAATAGAATTCCACGAAAAAAAATACAAAACAATGGTCGGAAGTTTCACCAATGCTAAGAATAAGTAATAAAATTGCAGATGTTAAACTTGTAAATAAAGTTCCTCTCTCGCTTATAGAGACCAGATAAGTAGCAGTCTCACTTACGGAGGTCTATGAGGCAAAAATGACTCTCTCTTACAGAGGTTTTTGTTTCTCACTAATAGAGGTTTTGGAAGCTTAAAACGACGGGTCCTAGCTATTACTCCCACATATAGAGTTTTCTCACTAATCCAGTTCTCACTTATCCAGGTTTGACGGTATATATTTGGTAAAAAGTAAATATGAAGTGCTATAACTATATATGTAACATTTAACAACATTACTCGTTTAGATCTGTTTAATTTAGTAAATGACCAAATATATTTACAACACTTATTTTAACCATGTGTAAGGAAACCTATTTGAAGGCCATTCTTTTAGTTTCACCATTTTAGTATTGGAAATATTAACAAACTACTAAGTTCTGCCTTTACTTATAGATTAACAACAAAGCCATTCTTGATGACGACTGCATCAACATAAAAGCTTACAGAACATATTAGTTCAAATTAATAATAACTCATTTCTCTAGCTTGACAAAGAACGATGAGATGAAAAAGCTTACTGAACACTTTGAACATTCACCATCATTGCTCAGGTAGCTTACATTTTTTGAGAGCGACATCTAAAACTCGTTACATATTTTACTATATAGCGCGACATGTCTGCAAGTGGCGTCGACACCATTCACTTTACTGATAGTATAATGAATTCTATGAAATACACGCGCACGCTCGAAAAAATTAACACTCTAACACGTGAACACGCAGAAAAGTGAACACACTTTTTTGTGCATTGACTATTCTAAAACGTGAATAAGGCACGAAAGCTATAAAACATGAACAATAAATGTTTCAATATTTTAATGTATTTAGTATCGATATTATACCCCTGACAGACGGCGTCGTTAATTCGGGTTAACTGCGTTAATCGGGGTTAATTCGAGAGTTATCTCAGTTAACTCCGTTTACTAACTCCCATTTAATCCTTAAAATTTTAGAGAGTTAGTGGGAGTTCGTGGCATTTTCGTTGGCAACATTGTTAAACAT
This sequence comes from Zeugodacus cucurbitae, assembly GCF_028554725.1. Lineage (NCBI taxonomy): Eukaryota > Metazoa > Arthropoda > Insecta > Diptera > Tephritidae > Zeugodacus > Zeugodacus cucurbitae. Next base: position 33,336,120 of record NC_071668.1, read on the forward strand.
GGCCGCTTTTTATCTATTGTGAATGAAAATATGCAATACTGACAGCTGTTTTTCAATTGAATGTAAACAAAAACATACGCATGCTAAATTTTTCTAAAAAGGAAGTTTTAATAATAACGAATTTATGTATATTTTTTTTTAATAATTAGTGATTTTGTACTAGTTGTGCGGCTAACAACCGCATTATTTTCTTTCTATCCAATTTTATTTCACCAAAATGGAAATATTATTGCCAATCAGCTGTTATGGGAGTTTATAACTCGCTTTGCTGCCGTCTGTCACCCACAAAATTGGAACTGATTAAAAGCGCAGTTAATCCGAGTTAACTCTGCCGTCTGTCTAGCGTATTAAATAATTCTAAACTTGAGAAATCCCCTAATTCTGAAATTCTCTTAAATTACAAAAAGGACGTGCTTAGTGATGTGCAAAAAAATATGGGTGAATTTTTTTAAATAACAATCTTCTCTTACATTCCCTTAAGAAAAACATAAATACGTATACTAAACAACAATAAACTGTGAAATTTAAATGTATTAACATATATTAAATTATTATTTTTGGGTATTCGAAAACATGAACATTTCGCAAAAGTGAACTGCCCTGATGAGTGCTTTCAGAGAGTAGAAGTGCAAGTCGAGTAGAAACTCGTTCGGCTGTCGGTTGTGATTGCAGCTTCTCGATGTCGAACCTCCTTGTGTTTGTTGACGTGTGCGCTTTTCTACACAGAGGCGGGCGCGTATCTTAGCTGCTACAAGATAGTGGTCCGAGTCGATGTTAGAACCACGGAGCGTACGCACTTCAAAAGCACTGGAGACATGTCGTCCATCTATTACAATATGCTCGATATGGTTGCGAGTGATTCAATCGGTGGACATCCAAGTAGCTTGATGGGTTTTCTTATACTGTAATCTAGTACTACAGACGACCAAATTTCGGGCCCCAGCCAAGTCGATCAGCCTCAGGCTGATGGCTGCTGTAGTAGATGTCACAAGGACCCACCTTCTTCCGTCCTTGTCCCGTCCATCGCATTTCTTGGATGGCGGTCATATCAGTCTTTACTCTTACGAGGACATCAACCAGCTGACACCTTCCTAATTAAGGGTCCGGACATTCCAGGTGCATACCCTTAAATTATAGTCCTTAATACGTTTGCAGTTGTCGTCATAAAAATTGGGGTTCCTTATCCGAGGCTGTGGCTTCCTGTTCATTGGTTACTTGTTTTTACGTGGTGGCTCCCAAACCCTACGCACAACCGCATAAGCGGGATTCGCTTTCTCACTTTAGCTCGCCTACGAACGGATGTCTGTTGGCTACCCAGAGGATATTTGGTCTAAGACCGGAAGTCATGAGCCACATGCAAAAGAATGGTTCCTGGCCACTCCCAAGTGAGTGGCAGTCAGAAACTTTCCTCACTTACGTGAAATTCTACATATGACTCCTTAATTTTAAAATTTTATTCTTAAATTTATACCAATCAGTATGTTTAAAAACTCAAGAAGATCAGGTAATTTCCTACTATCTGCACTGGAAGGGTAGATACTGAGGTAGACTCTCCTGCTGCTAACAGGGCTGTGTTATCCATAACAAAAGTTATTTTTATCGATAGCATTTTCAACGAAATTAACGATTCGGTGTACCTGGTCCATGGTTGAATGGTGATTACGAAAGCCGAACTGATGTACTGATATAAAGTGTTTTCGATCTGATAATGATTTGAAACTCTTTATGAGAGCATTCTCGAAGAATTTCAATAAAGCTGTCAACAGCGATATTGGCCTATAAGATGTGATATCATGTAGTGGTTTACCCGGCTTAGGTATCATATTAACTTCTGATACTTTCCAAAGCGATGGAACGTATCTTAGGTATAATGCACTGTTTACAATGTTTAAAATTTTTATACTCTCGCAACAAAAGTTGGTTAGAGAGTATTATAGTTTCTTTCAAATGTCCGTCAAATTAAGATATCTTGACGAAACTTGTTCCTGGGAACGGTGAGGAGGTTGGTATTGAAAATGGGCGAAATCGGATCATTGCCACGCCCACAGAATGGCAGAAAATCAGAAACATACGAAGTGTCATAACCAGGGATGGGCATCACTACAGTCAAACCAGCATCACAAAATGAGATTGTGTTAGTGCGCTTACTGTGGGACTAAGCGAGTAAGCGAACAAAAATATTCAGTCTGCTTGCAGAGGTTGAGCGAGCAGGTCTTAGCCACACGATTGGCCAATACGAATATGTGCACAATTTAATGAATGTAAAAATTAATAATATTTTATATTCAATATTTTATGATATTTTTCGATGAAATAATAGTTATTATTTCATACATAAAATATACAGCTCCGCTTACATCAACCTGCTCACTCAACTTCTGATTGCAGACTGATGAAAACGTTTATTTATCGTATTGTCCCTCGTTTTACGCTCTTCGCTTGTGTGTATACGATCATTTACGCTCCTTTAGCACATGCTAAAGCTCTAGTTATCCATACTTAACTTGACCTAGAGAGACTTGAGAACTGTCACATAAAAGATCCGTTTAATGGGCCTTGCATGTATTTGATTAGCGAACGCATGACTTGATTTGGAAGTCTGTTGAATTTAGAACTCTTGTGTTGAACACATAGAAGACGACAAGCGACGAGCGACATCTGTCAAATATTAAAATACACGCGTTCTTATGGGCACAGATTTTTTGACAACAGCACGACTACGCGACAACAGGCTTGTAGTTGTCGTTGTCGCCAAATTAGAAATGTTTCTAATTTTGCCGACGACAATATATCGCTACGTCGTGTCGTGTCGTCGTCTTTGTGTTCAGCACTTCTAAGTTACGTTGACATTTGAACTGCTCTCCCTCTCTCTCTTTTCATTCTCATTATGACACTATTCCAGTGTTGCCTGAATGTTTTCGGTTAAAATTAAATATGTTAAAATTCTAATCTTTAATATTTATAAATCTTCAAATAAAGAAAAAATAAGATAATTCACAGGAAAATACCTTTTTCACAACAATTATTTTTTAATGTGTTTAATAAAAAAATCTTTTATTTTATTTATAACGCAAATACTTGTTTAACTTTAAGTGCAATAAACAAATCAAATCAAATAGGTACGATATGAGGGTAATTTTTGAAACAGAAACATAACTATTGCGAATCTCTGCAAGAATTTGTGGTGATCTGCTCCGAAAAAAAATATTTTGCGAATTTATGTAATGAAAAATTGATTGTAAATGTTCAAATACAATTTGAATAAATTATTTATTCACCTATCATTTATACGCTTGGCTGGCTCCAATTTATTACATCTTCTAACAATTCTAAATATCGAAAAACTGAACTACGCGTGCACGTTTCTTTTGTGCTATTCTGCTCAAAGCTATATTCATATATTTATTAAAGAGTTTTTTTCAAACAGAAAATCATCACGTGTTCTCAGATTTCCTAATAGTGAAGATTTTTTGTATACTAGTTTTAAAATCTTCAATCTTGGTGATATTTTAATTTAAAAAACTTAATTTTAAAGCCAAATCTGCACATCTGGCAACTCTACCCAGAAACTATAATAATAACAGCAGAATTTTAAGTTGTGGGAAGTATAACTGCATCTAAGTTTTCCAAGCCAAATTTTTCTAAGCTGAGTTGAGTCAAGCATGGATAACTGAGCTTTAAGACTTTGGCCATGCCTGGTCATAACTAAACTATAAATAAAGCTAGAAAAGTAGAACTTGGTATAAAGGATCGCACTAGAAAGGGGCATATCTTTAATGGATGTAATGTTTTTTGGAAAAGTGAGCGTGGCCCCGCACCTAAGTAAGACCTATGTGAATATTTCGCAAATCAATAAAGCTATATCAACCAAACTATCTGTAGTCATTTCTCTTACGTACCCCATTGCACACCATACAAATTTATATAATGGGATAATAGCCACGCCCACCTCCCATATAAAGGTTAGGTTGAAATTAACTATAAGTGCGTTAACTTACTAACGAAAAACGTCAGAAACACTAAATTTTACAAAAAAAAATTACTGAAGGAAGCTGCACTCAGTTTTATTTACAATATGGAAAATGGGCGTGGTGTCGCCCACTTATGGGTAAAAAGCCATATCTCAGGAACTACTCGACGCATTACAATGAAATTCGGTACATACTACATTCTTGACACCCTGATAACAAGTTTGGCGAAATCGGTTCATAACCACGACTACTTTCCATATAACTCAATTTTGAATTCCATCTGATTCCTTCACTTTATAATGTATACATAAGGAACCAATAAAGATAGCGTAATAAAACTTTACACAAATACGGCATATCATCTGTGGCTTCACTTGTGGAAAAATTGTTGAAATCGGACTATAACTTTTCAAGGCCAAAGATATCGCACGTGATGAACTCAGTGCCTAAGGGTAATTTTTAACCGAAAATATGGATAAATCTCTCAGTTAATTTAATGTAATTCAGAGAAAATTTGTTTTCTAATAGTGTATTAATATCGGGTCATAACATCTCCTAGCTCTCACATGCCTAATTATAGGTGAAATCGGTTCAGGTATTACCTCAGCCCTTATTCATTATATATGATGATTTTCGTTATTCTATTCGACTTTATGCCGAATATATGGGTCAAATTATGTGTTATCTTAATAAAATTATATCAATAAATTGCGAGAGTATAAAATGTTGGATTGCACTCGAACTTAGCCTTTCCTTACTTGTTTTTATTCAATTCTTTGGTAGATAGCGTAATATTTCTCCGGTTATTAAATCAAGCTTTTTTGAGCCTTGCGTTCCTGATAAGACTTTTAATTTCTTTACTAGTAACTGGAGAAATGCTGACGAGTGGATCCAACCAACTATTTTCACAGTTTAGCTCATGCCCATCGTTAGGAGTAAATGTGTTTCTCAAACAATTTGCCAACACAGCAGCTGCAGTGCAACATGTTTTATTTGTTTATTGTTTGGACATTGTTTATTGTTTGTGTTTTTCAGTATAGTCTTAAATTTATACCAATCAGTATGTTTATTAGATAAAGAAGACGTGCCGGACGAAATTACTAGTTATAGTTTTGTTCACTTAACGGTTGTTTGTAACACCCAAAACTAAACGCGTTTTATATATACGGTTATATATGTGGCGATACCTACATTTAACATTTATTAAATTTATATAAAGCGCTCACTTACAGGTTAATATTAAGATCATTTATATTAGCACAACTAGAGTTTAAGTTATCCTACATTCTCCTTTACCTTGTTATCTTTAGAGTTACACTATTGTTATCTCTCTTACGCATAGTAATTAAGCAATTACTATTACATTAATATCAATACATTATAAGTAAACCATCATTTCGCAGCGTTTTCATCAACCACCGGAATTTTGTAACTATCGCTCGCATATTTTCTTTATTTAACAATAAAACGTTTGAATTGAAAGTGAATCAAAATGCCTTCCGACGCTGACACAACACGCCTGCCGAAAGCATGGGAAACATCATGGGAAACAACCCCAACGCAGCAACAATTCGTGTTCCAAGTTTCAACCAAGACAGACCAGGTCTCTTTTCGCGCAGTTCCATAATCACAACGTCACACACGAGGTGGACAAATTCCATCATACGATTCCACTGGTTGACAGGCGCATAGCAGCCGACGCTGAAGACATCATTTCCAATCCACCAGTCGACAAGCCATATCAACGATTAAAAGCCGCACTAATCGTGTGCTACCCGAAATCCAGAGAAGCAAAACTACTTCAACTACTGGACGGTGAGTATCTTGGCCACAAAACAGCATCTCAACACCTACGAAGTTATTGACAGACATAGATGAGGAGATATTACGTGTAAGGTAGCTCTCACACCTGCCCGACCAAATGTCGATCGCAACATTGCGAGGTAGGCAGTCTGTTTTCTCTCCATTGCGAGACGACAAACCTCGCTGTTTTTTGGCTTTTCCGAAAACCAATGGTTTCGGTTGCAGCTGTACGTAAGGAGTTTGATATGCCGTCCCACAGCTCCTTTATACCGAGATGCTGATGAGTGCTCTCAGAGAGCAGGAGTGCAAGTCGAGTAGAAAATCGTTCGGCTGTCGGTTGTGATTGCAGCTTCTCGATGTCGAACCTTCCTTGTGTTTGTTGACGTGTGCGCTTTTCTACACAGAGGCGGGTGCGTATCTTAGCTGCTACAAGATAGTGTTCCGAGTCGATATTGGGACCACGAAGCGCACGCACATCAAAAACACTGGAAACATGTCGTCCATGTATCACAACATGATCGATCTGGTTGCGAGTGATTCGATCCGGGGACAGCCAAGTAGCTTGATGGATTTTCTTATGCTGGAATCTAGTACTACAGACCACCATATTTCGGGCCCCGGCGAAGTCGATCAGCCTCAGACCGTTTGGTGATGTTTCGTCATGGAGGCTGAATTTTCCGACTGTTGTGCCAAAGGCACCTTCTTTACCCATCCTAGCGTTGAAATCGTTACTCTTACGAGGACATCAACCAGCTGGGCAGAGGCACCTTCCCAATTAAGAGTCCGGACATTCCAGGTGCATGCCCTTATTTCGTAGTCCTTTAAACGTTTGCAGTGGCCGTCATCAAAATTGGGGTCTCTCATCCGAGGCTGTTTTCTCTTTTTCATTGGGGGGTGTTTTTATGTGGTGGGTCCCAAACCCTACGCACAACCGCATAAACGGGATTCGCCTACTCACTTTAGCTCGCCTCCAAACGGATGTCTGTTGGCTACCCAGAGGATACTTGGTCTAAGACCGGAAGTCGTGAGCTGCTTGAACCACATGTAAGAGAATCGTTCCTGGCCACTCCCAAGTGAATGACAATCAGAAACTTTCCTCACTTACGTGAACTTCTACATATGACTCCATCCTCCAATTAAAGTAACTCCCTTAATAAAAAAGAAAAATACTATTTTGAGTTAGTCTATATCTCCTACAATACTAGGAATCGCAATGTAAGCGATAACCAGTGGAATTACTTTTGAGGATTTAAAGCTTTTAACAGCAATTGCTCCTCAAACAAATGGTGTCATTGTTATGGAAACTTGTGAGGCTTTAATAAAAGTCTTAAAAGATTATATAAAGATATTATTGAGAAATTTAATTTTGTTTAAAAAAATCTGATGTAAATAATACTCTGTTTATAGTTGCCGGCAAACGAGAATGAATGGAAAACTGAGGCCAATGATTTTGGGTCAAGATGGAATTTTCCTCACTGTATTGGAGCAATCGATGGGAAACACATCAGCATTACAAAACCCCCAGGAACTGGATCGTCTTTTTACAATTATAAAAAATTTCCATCGTATTAAGGCGGTAGTAAACGCGAACTATGAGTTTTTATGGTTGATACTGGAACGAACGGAAGAGTGTCAGATGCAGGAATTTTTAATGAAACTCCATTATTTTCATTACTCAAAGATAAAGAACCAAACCAAATGTTGGTGTTAACCAACATAAATTGGAGCTTATTAGATTTCTGAATGAAAATAATGTAGATGTAATGCTGTTGCAGAAACCCATCTTACGATTAAAAACAATTTCTTTATACCGGAGTATAGAATCTATGTTACAAATCACCCAGATGGAAAGGCACATGGTGGAACAGCAGTGTTAGTTAGGAAACGACTAAGCCACCACGCATTAGAATCTCATGCTACAGCGCAGTTACAAGCTACAACAATATCTATAAAAAATCGTTGCGGAGACTTAAACCTGACGGCTATATACTGTCCACCTCGTTTTAAAAATACAGAGAGCGAATTTAAAGACTTTTTTGAAACGCTAGGTCATAGATTTCTAGCAGGTGGAGATTACAATGCAAACATATGTATTTGGGTTCACGACTTATTAATCCGAAAGGACGACAGCTGTATCATACTATTATAAATAGGCGCAATAACCTTGATATAATATCCCTGGGTAAGCCGACATATTGGCCTAGTGATCGTAAAAAATACCAGATTTAATTGATTTTGCAGTAATCAAAAAATATAGATAAATCGCACATAACAGTAGATACATGTACTGGCCTATCTTCTGATCACTCTGCTATACTAATAAACTTATGTGAACAACCCATATTTGTTGAAAAGAAAGTGGGCCTAACATCTCAAAAAACGAACTGGCTAAAATACAAAAAATACGTGAGTAGCCACATTAATATTGAATACAAAATAAATACAGAAGGAGATATTGACGAAACTAAAAGGGAACTCAATGATATAATTATTAACGCAGCTATAAGCCACTTGGTCTCAGAAAAATCAGTAATTGAGAAATAGAACAGCTTGTAAATGAAAAAAGACGTGCTAGACGAGAATGGCAGATAAATCGCTCCCCTTCCACTCAGCTTCAATTGAAATCTGCTGTACGCAAATTAAAAAAAACGCTTAAACGAGAGGAAGAACTCAACAATGAAATATATAAGCAAAATTCACTTTGGAAAGCCCAAAAGTCCATGAAGCCACCAGTCGACTCCAACATGCCTATACGGGACTTGGGTGGAAATTGGTCTCGAAATGACGCGGAAAAAGCCACTTGTTTTGCAAATCACCTAGAAAAGGTATTTCACCCAAATTGCCCAAAGAATAACTTTAAGTTGTCAATCTTACCTAACACAGCAAATGAGTCGAACGAGTCCTTTAAGACTTCACCTTCTGAAATTATTAGCATCATAAAAGAACTTAATCCAAAAAAGTCGTCATGACGTGATAATATCACCCCATAATTGCTAATTGAGTTACCAAATATTGCTGTAGAGGTGCTCTCTTTGCTCTTCAATGCAATTCTAAGTTTCGGATACTATCCAATTTCGTGGAAAAAGTCGCAGATTATCCTGATAGATAAATCTGGGAAAGACTTGACACAGCCGTCTTCATACAGACCAATCAGTCTTATACCCTGCCTTTCTAAAATATTTGAAAAGGAGCTACTCTCAAAGATGTCTCCTTTCCTCCACGAAAATAATGTAATACCAACGCACCAATTCGGGTTTCGTGCAAAACATAGTACAATAGAACAAGTAAATAGAATAACTAACGAAATAAGAAAAGCATTCGAGCACAGAGAGTACTGTTCAGCTATATTTCTAGACGTAGCTCAGGCATTCAGGCAGGTGTGGTATGAAGGTCTTTTATATAAGATTAAAAATATTCTACCTTTAGAATTGTATAAAATATTGGAGTCTTATTTAAAAAATATACAATTTATGGTTAAAGTGGGAGACTTTATATCTGATGAACGACAAATAAGGGCTGGTATACCACAAGTGTTTTAGACCCAACTCTGTACATCATATATACTGCTGATCTTCCAACAGCTAATAATGTTTTGACATCAACTTTCGCGAATGACACAGCTTTAGTGAGCCGTAACAAATGCCACATTATAGCATCAAGAATATTATCGGAGAACTTAAGATTTGTCGAAGAATGGCTAGCCAACTGGTGTATAAATGTGAATGAACAAAAGTGTAAGCCCGTTACATTTTCGCTAAGACCAAAAATGTGCTCGGCAGTAAAAATGAAAAATATTCTAGTGCCTCAAGCGAATGAAGTTACCTATCTTGGTATTCACCTAGATAGAAGGCTTACGTGGAGAAAACATATATCTAGTAAAATAACGTGCATGAAGATAAGAGCTGCAAATTTAAATTATCTTTTAAATAAAAACTCTAAACTTAGCCTAGACAAAGAAGTGCTTTTATACATTGCGGTCATAAAGCCGATTTGGATGTATGGCATTCAACTGTGGGGTACGACTTGTGCAACTATATATATATATATTTAGCGTAGAAACCGCTTAAGCGATTATAGCCGAATCCACCAGAGCGCCCCACTCGTTCCTCCTTTTTGCTTTTTGGCGCCAACTGGAAACACTTTGCACTTGGTCTTTCCACCGGAGTGGAGGTCGTCCTCTTCCGCGTCTTCCTCCAGCGGGTACTGCATCGAATACTTTCAGAGCTGGAGTGTTTTCATCCATTCGTACAACACGACCTAGCCAGCGTAGCCGCTGTCTTTTTATTCGCTGAACTATGTCAATGTCGTCGTATAAATCGTACGGCTCATCGTTCCATCGTCTGCGGTATTCGCCGTTGCCAATGTTCAGAGGACCATAAATATTACGCAAAACCTTTCTCTCGAAAACCCCAAGAGTCGTCTCATCGGATGTTGTCATCGTCCACGCTTCGGCGCAATACATCAGGACGGGAATAATGAGCGACTTGTAGAGTTTGATTTTTGTTCGTCGAGAGAGGACTTTACTGTTCAATTGCCTACTCAGTCCAAAGTAACACCTGTTGGCAAGAGTGATTCTGCGTTGGATTTCAAGGCTGTGCAACTAATATTGATATAATACAAAGGTTCCAATCGAAAATGCTTAGATCAATTACGTGCTCACCATGGTACATTCGTAATGGAAATATCCATAAAGACAGCAGATTGAAATATATATCTAAACTCCGTGATCACCCAAACCCATTGGCTAATGCCTTAGTACATTCCTGCGATCAAACACGCCTAAAAAGAAGGGATATGCCTGCGTACTAAAGAGCAACGTTTCACCAATACAGCTCAATCACTTGTTTGAGCTTGTCTAGTTTTTTAAATAGATTTAAGATTTTATAACTTATTGTTAGGCTTAAAGTAAAAGCAGATTGAATAAATAAAGAAATATTGAAAAAAAAACTTTTGAAGTAGAAAAAATAATACAAATTAGTCAAGAGGTGGTTATACCAATGAAAAAATTGATACTGGAGAGATAAAGCGCATTGGCAAGAGGAAGAAATATCTTTCACACCAATCGCAATGCACTACTGCAAATATATGAACGACGACAAGTAAATGAATATAAAATTTCATTTCATAAAATGAACAAACCAAAAATGAGTTTATTGGCTGTAGGTTGCAAAATATTCTACATTGGTATTTGTAATTTGAATCTCTCTTCGAAAAGTCACTATAAACTGATGAAATCTCGGAGGTGAGTTAAAATGGCTGGGTTATAATTGATGATTATAATGTCCGGCTGTGAAGTACATCATAAACTTTTTCAGCCATTGGCACGGTTAGTACACCCATACATCCTTGAAACAATACATCATACACTATTTTTCGTATCAACAATTTTTGTTCCGACTTCATATCTTCGTATTCTTGTGCCCAAGATTTGACTGTAGCATTTTCTGGTTTGTTCCACTGACGCTTAGCTTATAGCTGGCCGCATGCGATTTTTATTAAATTATCCTCTGGGCTTGTTTCTTTTCTTTGTATGCATGTATGTGATTGGCGTTGAACCGTTTAGCCGATTACAGCTGTATCGATGATAGCGCGGCACTCCTCTCTTTCCTTCGCAGTTCGGCGCCAGTTTGAGATCTCAAGTGTAACCAGATCGCTCTCCACCTGGTCCTTCCAACGGAGTGGAGGCCTTCCCCGTCCTCGGCTTCTACCGGCGGGTACTGCCTCGAACACTTTCAAAGCCGGAGAGTTTTCGTCCATTCGTAGCCGCTGTCTTTTTATTCCTGAACTATGTCATCGTCGTCGTATATCTCGTACAGCTCATCGTTCCATCGTCTGCGGTATTCGTCGTTGACAATGTTCTGAGGACCATACAAATTTTCCTCTTCAAAACTCCTAGTGTCGTCTCATTTGATGTTGACATCGTCCTCGCTTCTGCACCATAAAGCATACCTGGAATGATAAGCGCCTTATAAAGATTGATTTTGGTTCGTCGAGAGAGTACTTTACTTTTTAATTGTCTACTCAGTCCAAAGTAGTACCTGGCGATGTTGATGCTGGTTCCCAGGTATACGAAAATATCTACGACTTCGAAGTTATGACTGTCAACAGTGACGTGGGAGCCAAGACGCGACTGTTTGTTTGATGTCTGGAGATATTTCATCTTATCCTCATTCACCTACAGACCCATTCGCTTCGCTTCCTTATCCAGGCGGAAAAAAACAGAACAAACGGCGCGGTTGTTGCTTACGATGATATCAATATCATCGGCGTACGCCAGCAGCTGTACACTCTTATAGAAAATTGTTGCCCGGCTTCACAGTTCATACTTAAGTTGTGCCCAAATAAAATCTTAGCTATGCATTGTTATTGACTGAGTAGTAATTTGTGTTTCACAGTCGATGCTAATTTTATATAAAATTATATTATGATATATGTCATTACAATGAAAAGCATTTGTTTACAAATGCCATCTGAATATATCTATATGTTCGAGTAATTGAAATTATTGTTGATGAAAAACAAATTAGCGACGAAAATTAATTTATTTGAATTTTGGAAATAAATGTAAACAATAAGAGGACACCGAATTTCACCGCAAGCGAGTGGCGGCACCTATTGCAACTCGCAGGAAAGCATATAACCGTCATCGAATGCAAGAAATTCCAAAAAATTTGTCAGCAAATAATTTTTATTTTATTTTTTTTTTTTTACAAATAAGTCAATATTCAAAACAAAAATCAGCTGTTAAGCACAACCTAAGCACTGACTGTGAAACCGGGCATGTATCTTCTCTATTTAGCTCTGCGGCTCGTATTAGCATCGGGTTAAAGAAGTCACACGATTTTTAGTCACCTTGTCTGAAACCTCGCTTGCTGTCGAACGGCTCGGAGAGGTCCTTCCCAATCATGACGGAGCTTTTGGTTTTGCTCAACGTCAACTTATACAGCCTTATTAGTTGTGAAGGGATACCAAATTCAGACATCGCGGCATAAAGGCAGCTCCTTTACGTGCTGTCGAAAGCAGCTTTAAAATAGACAAAAAGGTGGTGTGTGTCGATCCTCTTTTCACGGATCTTCCCCAAGATTTGCCGCATGGTGAATATCTGGTCAGTTGTTGATTTACCAGGTCTAAAGCCACACTGATAAGGCCCAATCAGTTTGTTGACGGTGGGCTTTAGTCTTTCACTCAGTTCGCTCGATAGAACCTTATAGGCGATATTTAGAAGGCTTAATCCACGATTGTTGGCACAGATTGTGGGATCTCCCTTTTTATGGACTGGGCAGAGTACACTGAGATTCCAATCGTCAGGCATGTTTTCTTCCGACCATATTCTGCCGAGAAGCTGATGCATGCACCTTATCACTCCTTCTCCGCCGTATTTGAATAGCTCAGCCGGTAATCTACAAACCAGTCGAATTAACTACTAATGCCTCCTCTCACGGTATAGGCGCTGTTCTATCCCAGAACGGACGACCTATTACTATGATCTCGAGAACCCTTCCCTACAGAAGAAAATTACGTCACAAACGAAAGGGAATTAATGGCCATACCCTGGGAATTACAAAAACTTCGCAATTACTTATACCGTGTTAAATCTTTAAACATTTTTACAGATTAGATCATCAACCACAAAACATCAGATCCACGATTTCAGTTGATAATAACATCGAATCGGAAAGTCCTGTTGCAAATCAGCGATATGTTGAAGAACCTCGCTTTGATGCGGATTGTGGCTAGACGTTCATCCACGGGAGTGAATGCCAGGACTCGACGACGGAGTCTCTCTCCCACCACGAATCCCACACCGAATTTGCGCTCCTTTATATGGCCGCTGTAGTAGATGTCACAAGGACCCACCTTGTTCCGTCCTTGTCCCGTCCATCGCATTTCTTGGATTGCGGTGATGTCAGCCTTTACTCTTACGAGGACATCAACCAGCTGGGCAGAGGCACCTTCCCAATTAAGAGTCCGGACATTTCAGGTGCATGCCCTTATTTCGTAGTCCTTTAAACGTTTGCAGTGGCCGTCATCAAAATTGGGGTCTCTCATCCGAGGCTGTTTTCTCTTTTTCATTGGGGGGTGTTTTTATGTGGTGGGTCCCAAACCCTACGCACAACCGCATAAACGGGATTCGCCTACTCACTTTAGCTCGCCTCCAAACGGATGTCTGTTGGCTACCCAGAGGATACTTGGTCTAAGACCGGAAGTCGTGAGCTGCTTGAACCACATGTAAGAGAATCGTTCCTGGCCACTCCCAAGTGAATGACAATCAGAAACTTTCCTCACTTACGTGAACTTCTACATATGACTCCATCCTCCAATTAAAGTAACTCCCTTAATAAAAAAGAAAAATACTATTTTGAGGGAGTCTATATCTCCTACAATACTAGGAATCGCAATGTAAGCGATAACCAGTGGAATTACTTTTGAGGATTTAAAGCTTTTAACAGCAATTGCTCCTCAAACAAATGGTGTCATTGTTATGGAAACTTGTGAGGCTTTAATAAAAGTCTTAAAAGATTATATAAAGATATTATTGAGAAATTTAATTTTATTTAAAAAAATCTGATGTAAATAATACTCTGTTTATAGTTGCCGGCAAACGAGAATGAATGGAAAACTGAGGCCAATGATTTTGGGTCAAGATGGAATTTTCCTCACTGTATTGGAGCAATCGATGGGAAACACATCCGCATTACAAAACCCCCAGGAACTGGATCGTCTTTTTACAATTATAAAAAATTTCCATCGTATTAAGGCGGTAGTAAACGCGAACTATGAGTTTTTATGGTTGATACTGGAACGAACGGAAGAGTGTCAGATGCAGGAATTTTTAATGAAACTCCATTATTTTCATTACTCAAAGATAAAGAACCAAACCAAATGTTGGTGTTAACCAACATAAATTGGAGCTTATTAGATTTCTGAATGAAAATAATGTAGATGTAATGCTGTTGCAGAAACCCATCTTACGATTAAAAACAATTTCTTTATACCGGAGTATAGAATCTGTGTTACAAATCACCCAGATGGAAAGGCACATGGTGGAACAGCAGTGTTAGTTAGGAAACGACTAAGCCACCACGCATTAGAATCTCATGCTACAGCGCAGTTACAAGCTACAACAATATCTATAAAAAATCGTTGCGGAGACTTAAACCTGACGGCTATATACTGTCCACCTCGTTTTAAAAATACAGAGAGCGAATTTAAAGACTTTTTTGAAACGCTAGGTCATAGATTTCTAGCAGGTGGAGATTACAATGCAAACATATGTATTTGGGTTCACGACTTATTAATCCGAAAGGACGACAGCTGTATCATACTATTATAAATAGGCGCAATAACCTTGATATAATATCCCTGGGTAAGCCGACATATTGGCCTAGTGATCGTAAAAAATACCAGATTTAATTGATTTTGCAGTAATCAAAAAATATAGATAAATCGCACATAACAGTAGATACATGTACTGGCCTATCTTCTGATCACTCTGCTATACTAATAAACTTATGTGAACAACCCATATTTGTTGAAAAGAAAGTGGGCCTAACATCTCAAAAAACGAACTGGCTAAAATACAAAAAATACGTGAGTAGCCACATTAATATTGAATACAAAATAAATACAGAAGGAGATATTGACGAAACTAAAAGGGAACTCAATGATATAATTATTAACGCAGCTATAAGCCACTTGGTCTCAGAAAAATCAGTAATTGAGAAATAGAACAGCTTGTAAATGAAAAAAGACGTGCTAGACGAGAATGGCAGATAAATCGCTCCCCTTCCACTCAGCTTCAATTGAAATCTGCTGTACGCAAATTAAAAAAAACGCTTAAACGAGAGGAAGAACTCAACAATGAAATATATAAGCAAAATTCACTTTGGAAAGCCCAAAAGTTCATGAAGCCACCAGTCGACTCCAACATGCCTATACGGGACTTGGGTGGAAATTGGTCTCGAAATGACGCGGAAAAAGCCACTTGTTTTGCAAATCACCTAGAAAAGGTATTTCACCCAAATTGCCCAAAGAATAACTTTAAGTTGTCAATCTTACCTAACACAGCAAATGAGTCGAACGAGTCCTTTAAGACTTCACCTTCTGAAATTATTAGCATCATAAAAGAACTTAATCCAAAAAAGTCGTCATGACGTGATAATATCACCCCATAATTGCTAATTGAGTTACCAAATATTGCTGTAGAGGTGCTCTCTTTGCTCTTCAATGCAATTCTAAGTTTCGGATACTATCCAATTTCGTGGAAAAAGTCGCAGATTATCCTGATAGATAAATCTGGGAAAGACTTGACACAGCCGTCTTCATACAGACCAATCAGTCTTATACCCTGCCTTTCTAAAATATTTGAAAAGGAGCTACTCTCAAAGATGTCTCCTTTCCTCCACGAAAATAATGTAATACCAACGCACCAATTCGGGTTTCGTGCAAAACATAGTACAATAGAACAAGTAAATAGAATAACTAACGAAATAAGAAAAGCATTCGAGCACAGAGAGTACTGTTCAGCTATATTTCTAGACGTAGCTCAGGCATTCAGGCAGGTGTGGTATGAAGGTCTTTTATATAAGATTAAAAATATTCTACCTTTAGAATTGTATAAAATATTGGAGTCTTATTTAAAAAATATACAATTTATGGTTAAAGTGGGAGACTTTATATCTGATGAACGACAAATAAGGGCTGGTATACCACAAGTGTTTTAGACCCAACTCTGTACATCATATATACTGCTGATCTTCCAACAGCTAATAATGTTTTGACATCAACTTTCGCGAATGACACAGCTTTAGTGAGCCGTAACAAATGCCACATTATAGCATCAAGAATATTATCGGAGAACTTAAGATTTGTCGAAGAATGGCTAGCCAACTGGTGTATAAATGTGAATGAACAAAAGTGTAAGCACGTTACATTTTCGCTAAGACCAAAAATGTGCCCGGCAGTAAAAATGAACAATATTCTAGTGCCTCAAGCGAATGAAGTTACCTATCTTGGTATTCACCTAGATAGAAGGCTTACGTGGAGAAAACATATATCTAGTAAAATAACGTGCATGAAGATAAGAGCTGCAAATTTAAATTATCTTTTAAATAAAAACTCTAAACTTAGCCTAGACAAAGAAGTGCTTTTATACATTGCGGTCATAAAGCCGATTTGGATGTATGGCATTCAACTGTGGGGTACGACTTGTGCAACTATATATATATATATCAGCTGATAGCCTTTGTAGCTAGCGCTGCATGCCTTAGGTTATACATATAGTATTAACTTTGTATAAGCTTTTATAAATAAAAAAAAAAAAAAATTTAGCGTAGAAACCGCTTAAGCGATTATAGCCGAATCCACCAGAGCGCCCCACTCGTTCCTCCTTTTTGCTTTTTGGCGCCAACTGGAAACACTTTGCACTTGGTCTTTCCACCGGAGTGGAGGTCGTCCTCTTCCGCGTCTTCCTCCAGCGGGTACTGCATCGAATACTTTCAGAGCTGGAGTGTTTTCATCCATTCGTACAACACGACCTAGCCAGCGTAGCCGCTGTCTTTTTATTCGCTGAACTATGTCAATGTCGTCGTATAAATCGTACGGCTCATCGTTCCATCGTCTGCGGTATTCGCCGTTGCCAATGTTCAGAGGACCATAAATATTACGCAAAACCTTTCTCTCGAAAACCCCAAGAGTCGTCTCATCGGATGTTGTCATCGTCCACGCTTCGGCGCAATACATCAGGACGGGAATAATGAGCGACTTGTAGAGTTTGATTTTTGTTCGTCGAGAGAGGACTTTACTGTTCAATTGCCTACTCAGTCCAAAGTAACACCTGTTGGCAAGAGTGATTCTGCGTTGGATTTCAAGGCTGTGCAACTAATATTGATATAATACAAAGGTTCCAATCGAAAATGCTTAGATCAATTACGTGCTCACCATGGTACATTCGTAATGGAAATATCCATAAAGACAGCAGATTGAAATATATATCTAAACTCCGTGATCACCCAAACCCATTGGCTAATGCCTTAGTACATTCCTGCGATCAAACACGCCTAAAAAGAAGGGATATGCCTGCGTACTAAAGAGCAACGTTTCACCAATACAGCTCAATCACTTGTTTGAGCTTGTCTAGTTTTTTAAATAGATTTAAGATTTTATAACTTATTGTTAGGCTTAAAGTAAAAGCAGATTGAATAAATAAAGAAATATTGAAAAAAAAACTTTTGAAGTAGAAAAAATAATACAAATTAGTCAAGAGGTGGTTATACCAATGAAAAAATTGATACTGGAGAGATAAAGCGCATTGGCAAGAGGAAGAAATATCTTTCACACCAATCGCAATGCACTACTGCAAATATATGAACGACGACAAGTAAATGAATATAAAATTTCATTTCATAAAATGAACAAACCAAAAATGAGTTTATTGGCTGTAGGTTGCAAAATATTCTACATTGGTATTTGTAATTTGAATCTCTCTTCGAAAAGTCACTATAAACTGATGAAATCTCGGAGGTGAGTTAAAATGGCTGGGTTATAATTGATGATTATAATGTCCGGCTGTGAAGTACATCATAAACTTTTTCAGCCATTGGCACGGTTAGTACACCCATACATCCTTGAAACAATACATCATACACTA
Organism: Zeugodacus cucurbitae; assembly: GCF_028554725.1. NCBI lineage: Eukaryota > Metazoa > Arthropoda > Insecta > Diptera > Tephritidae > Zeugodacus > Zeugodacus cucurbitae. The sequence goes on from NC_071668.1 coordinate 33,354,543, forward strand.
TTTTTCGTATCAACAATTTTTGTTCCGACTTCATATCTTCGTATTCTTGTGCCCAAGATTTGACTGTAGCATTTTCTGGTTTGTTCCACTGACGCTTAGCTTATAGCTGGCCGCATGCGATTTTTATTAAATTATCCTCTGGGCTTGTTTCTTTTCTTTGTATGCATGTATGTGATTGGCGTTGAACCGTTTAGCCGATTACAGCTGAATCGATGATAGCGCGGCACTCCTCTCTTTCCTTCGCAGTTCGGCGCCAGTTTGAGATCTCAAGTGTAACCAGATCGCTCTCCACCTGGTCCTTCCAACGGAGTGGAGGCCTTCCCCGTCCTCGGCTTCTACCGGCGGGTACTGCCTCGAACACTTTCAAAGCCGGGGAGTTTTCGTCCATTCGTAGCCGCTGTCTTTTTATTCCTGAACTATGTCATCGTCGTCGTATATCTCGTACAGCTCATCGTTCCATCGTCTGCGGTATTCGTCGTTGACAATGTTCTGAGGACCATACAAATTTTCCTCTTCAAAACTCCTAGTGTCGTCTCATTTGATGTTGACATCGTCCTCGCTTCTGCACCATAAAGCATACCTGGAATGATAAGCGCCTTATAAAGATTGATTTTGGTTCGTCGAGAGAGTACTTTACTTTTTAATTGTCTACTCAGTCCAAAGTAGTACCTGGCGATGTTGATGCTGGTTCCCAGGTATACGAAAATATCTACGACTTCGAAGTTATGACTGTCAACAGTGACGTGGGAGCCAAGACGCGACTGTTTGTTTGATGTCTGGAGATATTTCATCTTATCCTCATTCACCTACAGACCCATTCGCTTCGCTTCCTTATCCAGGCGGAAAAAAACAGAACAAACGGCGCGGTTGTTGCTTACGATGATATCAATATCATCGGCGTACGCCAGCAGCTGTACACTCTTATAGAAAATTGTTGCCCGGCTTCACAGTTCATACTTAAGTTGTGCCCAAATAAAATCTTAGCTATGCATTGTTATTGACTGAGTAGTAATTTGTGTTTCACAGTCGATGCTAATTTTATATAAAATTATATTATGATATATGTCATTACAATGAAAAGCATTTGTTTACAAATGCCATCTGAATATATCTATATGTTCGAGTAATTGAAATTATTGTTGATGAAAAACAAATTAGCGACGAAAATTAATTTATTTGAATTTTGGAAATAAATGTAAACAATAAGAGGACACCGAATTTCACCGAAATAAAATCTTAGCTATGCATTGTTATTGACTGAGTAGTAATTTGTGTTTCACAGTCGATGCTAATTTTATATAAAATTATATTATGATATATGTCATTACAATGAAAAGCATTTGTTTACAAATGCCATCTGAATATATCTATATGTTCGAGTAATTGAAATTATTGTTGATGAAAAACAAATTAGCGACGAAAATTAATTTATTTGAATTTTGGAAATAAATGTAAACAATAAGAGGACACAGAATTTCACCGCAAGCGAGTGGCGGCACCTATTGCAACTCGCAGGAAAGCATATAACCGTCATCGAATGCAAGAAATTCCAAAAAATTTGTCAGCAAATAATTTTTTTTTTATTTTTTTTTTTACAAATAAGTCAATATTCAAAACAAAAATCAGCTGTTAAGCACAACCTAAGCACTGACTGTGAAACCGGGCATGTATCTTCTCTATTTAGCTCTGCGGCTCGTATTAGCATCGGGTTAAAGAAGTCACACGATTTTTAGTCACCTTGTCTGAAACCTCGCTTGCTATCGAACGGCTCGGAGAGGTCCTTCCCAATCATGACGGAGCTTTTGGTTTTGCTCAACGTCAACTTATACAGCCTTATTAGTTGTGCAGGGATACCAAATTCAGACATCGCGGCATAAAGGCAGCTCCTTTACGTGCTGTCGAAAGCAGCTTTAAAATAGACAAAAAGGTGGTGTGTGTCGATCCTCTTTTCACGGATCTTCCCCAAGATTTGCCGCATGGTGAATATCTGGTCAGTTGTTGATTTACCAGGTCTAAAGCCACACTGATAAGGTCCAATCAGTTTGTTGACGGTGGGCTTTAGTCTTTCACACAGTTCGCTCGATAGAACCTTATAGGCGATATTTAGAAGGCTTAACCCACGATTGTTGGCACAGATTGTGGGATCTCCCTTTTTATGGACTGGGCAGAGTACACTGAGATTCCAATCGTCAGGCATGTTTTCTTCCGACCATATTCTGCCGAGAAGCTGATGCATGCACCTTATTACTCCTTCTCCGCCGTATTTGAATAGCTCAGCCGGTAATCTACAAACCAGTCGAATTAACTACTAATGCCTCCTCTCACGGTATAGGCGCTGTTCTATCCCAGAACGGACGACCTATTACTATGATCTCGAGAACCCTTCCCTACAGAAGAAAATTACGTCACAAACGAAAGGGAATTAATGGCCATACCCTGGGCATTACAAAAACTTCGCAATTACTTATACCGTGTTAAATCTTTAAACATTTTTACAGATCAGATCATCAACCACAAAACATCAGACAAAAATCCAAACGGTAAACTAAAACGATGGCGTGCATTTGTAGAAGAGTTCTCTCCACGATTTCAGTTGATAATAACATCGAATCGGAAAGTCCTGTTGCAAATAGTAAGAAATCCCTCACATAGACAATTTTAATGGTATAAAAAACCTTTAAATTGTTTTCTAAACCAAATAATAATTGAAGAAGGGAAGACTTTTCCTAAAACCTCAAAAATAATCTTAAATCTAGATCTGATGCAAACTTTGAAAACTTGCGTAAATCCGAATGTAGTTAATTGTTTACTACCTTCCAATTCTTGCCAAAATTCGAAATAGAATTCTCACTGAATTCCCAAATTCGGCATGCACAAAACAAGTCATAGATGTCTTCAACGAGGACGACCAAAAAGAAATTAACAGAGCTCATCGCTCGTTACGTGAGAAAACAAAAAAAAATATTAGAAAACTACTATTTTCCAATGGTCAAATTGAAAGATTTCACAGTACTCTTACGGAAAAAGCACGTTGCGAGAAACTCGAGAGATGTATCACTGATACAATTGAGTTAATACTCATTGCAACAACTAAATATAATAGAACAATTCACTCAGTAACTTAAAAAAGTTCGATAGGCATAATTCATTAAATTCCAGAAGAACTTAGAGACGAAATAACTTATTACTTATTCAATAAACAGACCTTTAACGACATAGAGTTATTGTTAAAACAAGCAGAAGGATAGGGAACAAATTTTCAAACTTTATGTTGCAAAAATAGTGCAAAATCTGATCTAGGCACTTTTGTAATGATTGCTGGAAGAAAATTACACAAGAGTAATTAGAGGAATTAACGAATGTTTTCTTTTTGTCCCTAAGATTGTCCGGTTCTGACTTAACTTTTGGGTTAACGCAAAAATCCTTAACTACACCAACTCCTTCTATATGCCCATTACATCCGGGAATGTAATTGTTTATGAGGAGTATTACTTTCTGTTTCACAAGACTAACTTTTCGACATTCGATCAATAGCAGAAGAAACTGACAAATTACTAAATCAATTCCCACAGTCGCACGTCAAACGACTCTTAGAAAGCGACTCTAAACAAATACTACAACTATTAGACGCCGTTGAAATACATCACAGATACGCTATAGGAATTAACATTCTGGAGACCGCGCTAAAATACATAGCAGGAGCTCCGGACTTTGACAACTTAGGAACACTGGAGACTAGAACAGTAGAGGGCAATGAACAGCAAATAGTTGTGAATTCGGTCACTCAAAAGAAAATTGACGAAGTCCAGTTAGAACAGTGTTACCTAGTAACATGTCGGTAACGCGAGCCGGTTTAATTGTAATTGATAATTACTATCGCATTTTTAAGGGCGCATCAAAAAACCTCCCAAAATGTTTGTATACATGTGATTTTTTATCACCTTCTTAAGCACACGTTTTCTGTTGCAATAAACCTTCTCACACTTTGGTGAAATTTAAAGCAAGTGGAGAAAACTGCTTTTAGGAAAGCGCTTGGTATTCCGTAAGGCTCGTATTCGAATCTCAAAATAAAAGATAAAAGAATTTGGCGAGAGGTTGCTTCCCACCTCTACCGTCCCAGTTACATAAATAAATAGTTCATCAGTATATAGACTTCGCAACACATCATCATTGGGAAAAAATTATATATTACTTACCCTTGCACATAGATCGATTTTAGGAATTTAGGCGGTCACTTAGTATTGTCTTTTGTATAATAAGCATAACGTCTTACATATCAGGTATAGGTTAAAACAAACATTAAAAAAATATTTATTTATTCCTCACTTTCTGCCTCTGATATATCAGATTCTGGATTTGATTCAGCTGGTATATTTATTGTTTCTACATAAAATGATCTTAATTTTATGTTCTTTTTATTGTCTAATACTGCTTAATAGTGGATCTGAACTCAATAATAATTTATTATAAATATCAAGGTTGCAATGCTCCCTAGAAAATTTTCTAGCATAATTTTCTCGATGTAATCGAAAATGCTTATTTCGTGCCTCGGCTGCCTCCTCTGAAAGCTGTCCTATTGTAATGTATTTTCAATAATTTCGGCGATATGTATTAATATTTTATGCATAGGCGGAGTCATGGGATGCCACCCGTAGAGATCACAATACAATCTGGCCGTTGCTATAGCATACTCATAAAATTTTTTGGTGTCTATTTTATGCCCACTTGAAATAGTTTCCAAGCTGTCCAAATCACATTTATTCGGACAATGGCACTAATTTCGTTGGAGCATCGAAAGAAATTAAGACATGCCCTTACGCGATAGCCAACTCCAGCAATTTACCCCACCTAAAATGGCATTTCATTCCTGCAGGTGCTCCTCATATGGGGGCTTGTGGGAGGCTGGAGTTAAAAGTCTCAGGATCTATGAAGTACACATTCGAGGAACTTTCTACGCTGTTAGCTCGAATAGAAGCCTGTCTAAGCTCTCGGTCTATAATTCCGATGATGACGGATGACATCAACGACCTGACTCCATTAACACCAGGTCATTTCCTGGTCGGAGCACTCTTACTAGCAACGGCAGAACCAGAAATCACTGAGAACCCGCTATCATTAGTAAACCGCTGGCAAAAATTAAAGGCCCTAAGTCAGCACTTTCGTCAGAGATGGAAAACCGAATACTAAAAGGAACTTTAGAAACGAAAGAAATGGAAACATCCCCAACGGAACCTCCAAGTAAACGACCTAGTGGTAGTTCGTGATGAAAATTTACCTCCAAATGAATGGAGATTAGGCAGGATCACCAAAATATATCCAAGGTTGGACCTTCGAGTTCAAGTTGTGGACATCAAAACTCAACGCGGGTTAATTTGTAGGCCTATCAATTGTCATTTTACCCAATCAAATGGAATGGAAAATAATCCGTTCACCATCGCTACAACGGATTCGATGCCTTCTCAACCATGCCAACCGACGTCATGCAACCAAGGGAAAGTTCTGACCAACGATGCTTCTCTCGCATACCACACGCCCAGGATCGAGCCAGTCTCGACTCGTCTCGCCGACTTCGGCGTGCTGGTAACTTATATTAGGATTGGCGGCATGGTAACGATCGACTGAGACTCGATTCGTCTCAGCGACATTATCCGGACCCAGCGGAATGCAGTGCCACGCCGTCCGAAGAGAAGGTTTTTTGTTTTATTTTATTATTTTTTTTGTTTATATTACATTGCAACTAGTTCGAAAATATTTACAAAAGAAAAACTAACAAGTAACTTGAGTATGATATAAATTATTACAAAATTATAAAAATATTTTGAGAGTATTGGCTAATTTAAAAGATCGCTGGGTCTTACGCGTTTGAGTCGTCTTGGTGGTCCATCTCTAGAAGTTAACATGACTACTTCTTCGTTACAATGCTTTAGCAACCTGGCTTCATGTGTTGCTGCAATTTTTAATATTTTAGCGTTAACTGAGTTTACGTTTAGATCATGCTCTACAAAAATTTTCCACCGTAGCTTAGAGTCATGTGTCATTCGCAAGTATTTAGCGGAGTTGAAGTATGGTATTCCTACACCGTCTATGAAAATTGGTAAATACTGTATTTTGTTGTACGGGAAAACAATGTGTACAGACTTAGCTCCATTAAGTTTTATCTGCAATTTATTTGCCCAATGTAGGACTTTATTTACAGCTTCTTGAAGACTAATAATAGTTGACTCGTGTTCACTGCTACCAACAGCAAGCAACGCGGTATCATCTGCAAATGTGGCTGTTGTGTCATTGCAGTCTACTGGCAGGTCATGCGTGAATAAAATATAAAGAAGAAGATGGCTCAAAACACTACCTTGTGGAACTCCTGCTTTTATTTCCTTAAGACTAGAATACTCGTCTCCTTATTTAACACGGAAGTAGCGATCTGAAAAATATGATTTTACGATATCATAATGCTGTTTCGGTAAAATCAGTTTCAATTTCGAAAGCAGTCCTTTGTGGCAAACTTTATCGAACGCTTTTGCAACATCCAAAAACACTGTAAAACAGAATTTCTTTTTCTCAAATGCCTTTTCTATAGTATTTGTAATTCTATGGATTTGATCAATCGTAGAATGGTTAGCACGAAACCCAAACTGATGAGCTGGAGAGAAGGTGTGGACAAGGTGCTCGACGTCAAGCAGACGCACGCCGTATCATCAAGGATAGGCACGCAACACTACCTTCTTCTTCTTGACTGGCGTAGACATCGCTTACGCGGTTATAGCCTAGTCCTCAACAGCGCGCCACATATCTCTCCTTTTGGCAGTTTGGCGCCAATTGGTAATACCAAGAGAAGACAGGTCATTCCATCGGAGTGCAGGCCTCCCTCTTCCTCGGCTTCCACCAGCGGGTAATGCATCGAAAACTTTCAGAGCTGGGTCGCTTTCGTCCATTCCAACAAAATAACCTAGCCAGCGTAGCCGCTGTCTTTTTATTCGCTGGACTATCTCTATGTCGTCGAATAACACATATAGCTCATCATTCCATCTTCTGCGGCATTCGCCGTTGCCAATGTTTAAGGGACCATAAATCTTCCGCAAAACCTTTTTCTCAAAAACTCCTAGTGCCGTCTCATCGGATGTTGATACCGTCCACGCTACCATAAAGTAGAAGGGGAATGATGAGGCACTTGTAGAGTTTAGTTTTTGTTCGTCGAGAGAGGACTTTACTTTTCAATTGCCTACTCAGTCCATAGTAGCACCTGTTGGCAAGATTGAATCTGCGTTGGAATTCAAGGCTGACATTATTATCGGTGTTGAAGCTGGTACCTAGGTATTCGAAATTATCTACAACTTCAAAGTTATGACTCTCAACAGTGAGGAGCCAAGACGCGAATGCGCTGACTGTTTGTTTGATGACAGGAGATATTTCGTCTTGTCCTCGTTCACCACCAGACCCATTCGCTTCGCTTCCCTATCCAGGCGGGAAAAACCAGAACTATAGGCGTGGGTGTTGTTTCCAATGATATCGATATCATCGGCGTACACCAGCAGCTATACACTCTTATAGAAGATTGTACCTTCTCTATTTAGCTCTGCGGCTCGTACTATTTTTTCCAGCACCAGGTTAAAGAAGTCACACGATAGCGAGTCACCTTTTCTGAAATTTCGTTTGGTATCGAACGGCTCGGAGAGGTCCTTCCCGAGTCTGACGGAGGTTTTATTGATGCTCAACGTCAGCTTACACAGTCGTACTAATTTTGCGGGGATACCAAATTCAGACATCGCGGAATAAGGACAGCTCCTTTTGGTGCTGTCGAAAGCAGTTTGTTGAAGGTGGGCTTTAGTCCTTCACACAGTACGCTTGATAGAACCTTATAAGCGATGTTAAGGAGGCTTATCCCATGTTAGTTGGCGCAGATTGTAGGGTCTCCCTTTTTGTGGATTGGGTAGAGTACACTGAGATTCCAATCGTCGGACATGCTTTCTTCCGACCATATTCCGCAAAGGAGCTGATGCATGCACGCTATCAGCTCTTCGCCGCCGTATTTGAATAGCTCGGCCGGCAATCCATCCGCCCCCGCCGCCTTGTTGTTCTTCAAGCGGGTAATTGCTATTCTAATTTCTTCACGGTCGGGCAATGGTCGGGCAATCGTCGTCGATTGGGGAATCGGGTTCGCCATCTCCTGGTGTTGTACTTTCACTGCCATTCAGCAGGCTAGAGAAGTGTTCCCTCCACAAACACAGTATACTCTGATCATCAACAACCAGATCACCTCTGGGGGTCCTACAGGAGTGTACTCCAGTTTTGAAACCTTCAGTTAGTCCTCGGATCTTTTCGTAAAATTTTCGAGCATTACCCCTGTCGGCCAGCTTGTCAAGCTCTTCATACTCACGCATTTCGGCCTCTTTCTTTTTTGTCTGCAAATGCGTCTCGCTTCCCTCTTCAGCTCTCGGTATCTTTCCCATCCTGCTCGTGTTGCTGTCGATCGCAACATTGCGAAGTAGGCAGTCTGTTTTCTCTCCACTGCGAGACGAAACTTCCTTGTGTTTGTCAAGTGCGCTTTTCTACACAGGGGCGGATGTATATCTTAGCTGCTATTATAAAAGATAATGGTCCGAGTCGATGACCACGGATGACCACTATGACCACGGAGCGTACGTACTACAAAAACACTTTATACATGTCGTCCATCTATCACAATATGATCGATTTCCTCACTTACGTGAACTTCTACATATGATTCCATACTCCAACACTACATTGGCAGCAAAAAATAGCGCTTTCACCAACCGCCTTAATCAAGATACGCACTGCAACCAGGTTCATCACAGTGCGTGCCATGATTAACCCGGTCAGTCCATCCACTGTCATTCTCACCTCCAAGCCCGTGGAGACAGCCGAGTGTGCGATCTTATGTTTCGGGACAACCATGGTGGACAGTAAGAAATCTGCCCTAATACAACGTCATCAATTACCACCGACGCCAGTAAGGTCTCTGGAAGACCACACACTTCAACACTTCCAGAACCTAAGACTCGCAGACAACGATTTCTACAAGTCAGCGCCAGTCGAGGTAATTTTGGGAGCGAACATCTACTCCCGGCTCATACTGCCAGGGTTACAACCAGCGACTGTGCGACGCTTCTGATATTTACGATCGAGTTAGACTCGAGTCGTCTCACTGACCTCGGAATGTGGTAATTTCTATGCAGTTTGGTGGCATGGCAATGACTGTTTAAGACTACATTTGTCTCAGCGGCATTTCCCGGACCGAATCAGAGTCGATTCGTCTCGTCGGCCACCCCATTTGCAAGAAATGCACCGCTTGCCAGAGGAAGTACAGGAGCCAGTCGCGTGTTAGTTTTAAGTACTTAATTATAAACTGCATTTGCAAGGAGAGCGCATTGCTGACGCGCCCCCGCCTAATTTCACTGCCACCTCTGTGTCGGAAGAGAGGTCTCTTCTTCGAAGCTTTTTCGAAGTCTTAATTCGAACGCAACCAAATATTTGAATTTGCGATCTTGCTTTTCTTTGCTTCTGCTTACTTCTTCCTTTGCGACATCTCATCCGATCCTGACGAGGTAATTGACGAAGCATAAAATTATAATTATTATAAAGAATATTCGTTCTTTTTTTGGATTACATTGTGTGGAATCATTTGCGCCCATATTTCCCCACGGCCAACCACGAAACGAAGCACACCGTATTCCACGAACTGAGTTAACAGATGAAAATCAACTTTTGTTATATCAGCAGCTAATTGCAGGTTTTCAAAAAATCTCCTACTTATATTGCCATCATTGGTATTGCCGAAATTAATTTTTGGCATGTCTACCAACAATCCAGTTGAAAAATCTCAAGCGTTTTGAGATGCGAAATTACTAATACTGGGATGCGCGAATAATTAACAAACCTAATTGCCTGTTAGGAAAAATATAAAGATTCTGATTAAATAAAAATCACGTGCGTTCGCTTCTACGGTTCAATTACAAGAGAATTCTTTATTCCGTTTAAAAGGCTCACATAGCCTAAACTTAAAATAATTGTATTATAAATATGTATATTACAAAAAAAGGGCTAAGTATAATTTTGGCGTATTTTCGTTAAAAGACGTAATAGATCAAGGTAAGTAATAGAATAATGTAATATAAATGTATTATTAGGGTAAGTAATAGAATAAGGATTCTTTAACAAACCGAAACTTTTTTGGCCTACAATATCTAGGCGATGATGGTATAGGGTTTTGCCATATAATTTGTTTCCTTTTTTTCCACAAGTTATTCGAAGAGGAACAAACGAGCTCAGAAACATATTGGAGTCTGTGGCATCTTCGAAGGTTTGCTTATATTTAGCTTGTTGTGATCCGTCACAACCCCACTTACAAATTATTTTTAAGGAATTTCGTTAATTATCGTTAAGGGAACAGAGGATTCCTTCAAGCGCCATAGGTAAGTGCATAATTGTGTTATCAATTAGGCTTTGTAAACTGCTTTCCGCACAGGTGCTTTTGATCCTTATACAATCCGTGGGTGGATAACATTCTTTTTTTGCCTTGATTAACATATCATCGATTTGTTAAATATTCTTCAACAAACATTGATAGGGCGTGCAGTGGTGTAAGACAAGAAACTTCAGCTCGATCTAATTCTGCTATTTGGTAAGCTCTTCTGTATTTCACCGCGCGTGTAGGAGAATTTTTAATGTCTCGAAGTATTTTCGTCGCGTTCCTTTTTCTCTGAGAATGCAGTGTGGTGTTTGCTGCGTGAACTATGGCATCCACACTAAATATAGAGCGCATATTTTCCGTTCTCTTCGTTTAGTTCTTTCACTACAATCGCTAAAGGATTTAGACCAGTCGATTTCTAACATTTGGCGGAAGTTCCAACGTTCTGCTTAGCCAATTCTCATTTGTTTTATGGAATATAACTTCTTTTCTGTGTGCTTTAGACCATTTTTCTATGATAGATGATTTAAAATACCAATTTGTTTTTTTTTTTCCAAAATGTTTATATGGTCAGGTATGTCACAATAACAGGCAAAAAGGTAATTTTCAAAATAATTTAGTTTTTCATCCAAATTCGGCAAATTCTGCTGTTGAATTTTGTCGTAAAGATAATTATTTTTACGACAGAAGTACTTAAAGCCAAAAAATATGCACTTCATAAAATTTTAAAGATTAATTTTATTTTATTTTTTTAGACTTCCAATATTAAAAGCCCTTTAAGTCGCTCATCCGCTGTTATACGCACCCACAATTTATGTCATACGGTAGCCTAATATGTTAAATATTATAAACTATAAAAATTGTCACGCGAGAAGATAATTTATATTTACTACTATTATAAAATGGAAATATTTGTTTGTATGTTTGCAATGAATAACCTCAAAAACTACAGTGCCGATTTGAACTATTATTTCACCGTTGGAAACCTACATTCACCCTGAGTAACATAGGCTATATTTATTGCTTATAGATTAGGGATCCTTATTAAAACTTAACTAACGTAATCCAAAGAATAAAAAGTGGCCTAAAACGTCGGAGTGGTGGTCGTCCTCTTCCGCGGCTTTCTCCAACGGGTACTGCATCGAACACTTTCAGAGCTAAAGTGTTTTTATCCATTCGTACATCTTATCGTTCTATCGTCTGCGATAGAGTTTGATTTTGGTTCGGCGAGAGAGGACTTTATTTTCAATTGTCTACTCAGTCCAAAGTAGCACCTGATGGTAGAGTGATTCTCCGTTGGATTTCGAGGCTAACATTGTTGGTGTTGTTAACGCAGCGAATGCGCTGACTGTTTGTTTGATGACAGGAGATATTACATTTAGTCCTCATTCACCACCGGACAAATAAGCTTCGCTTCCTTTTCCAGTGTGGAAAAAGCAGAACAAACGGCGCGGTTGTTGCTTCCGATGATATCAATATCATCAGCGTACGCCAGCAGCTGTACACTCTTATAAAAGATTGTACCTTCTCGATTTAGCTCCGCAGCAGGTATTAATTTTTCCAGAAATATATTGAAGATGTCGCACGGTAGTGACTCGCCCCGTTTGACGGAGCTTTTGGTGTTGCTCAACGTCAGTTTACATAGCCGTATTAGTTTTGCAGGGATACCAAATTCATCGCGACACAGAGAGCAACTTCTTTACGTGCTAACGAAAGCAGATTTGAAATCGATGAAAAGGTGGTGAGTATCGATTCTTCACTCTCGGATCTTTTCCAAGATTTGCCGCATGGTGAATATCTGAAGCCACATTGATAAAGTCTAATCAGTTTGTTTGTATTTCCCACAATACGCTTGACAGGACCTTATCAGCGATATTGAGGATATTATACAACGGTAATTGGCGCAGATTGTGGGGTCTCTCTTTTTATGGATTGGGCAGATCACACTGAGATTCCAATCGTCAAGCATGCTTTCTTTCGACCATATTCTACAAAGAAGCTGATGCATGCACCTTATCAGTTCTTCGCCGTCGTATTTGAATAGCTCAACCGGTAATCCATCGGCCCCCGCTGCTTTGTTGTTCTTCTAGCGGTTAATTGCTATTCGAAATTCTTTATGGTCGGGTAATGGAACATCTGTTCCATCGTCAGCCAGCTTCTCAAGCTCATCATACTCACGCATTTCGTCCTCTTTCTTTTTCTGTGTGCAAATGCGCCTCGCTTCCCTCTTCAGCTCTCGGTATCTATCCCATCCCGCACGTGTTGTGGTCGTTTGCAATGTTGCGATGTAGACAGTCTGCTTTCTTTCCGCTGCGAGACGGCAATCCTCATCGTACCTGGTCGTTTTTTGTCGTTGCCGAAATCCAATTGTTGTGCTTTCAGAGAACAGGAGTGCAAGGCGAGTAGAAAATCGTTCGGCTGTCTGTTGTGATTGCAGCTTTTCGACGTCGAACCTTCGTTTCGTTATGGAGGCTGAATTTTCCGACTGTGTGCCAAAGACACACTCTTTACCCACCCTGGCGTTGAAATCGCTAAGCACATCTTGGATGGTTGTATGGGGACACCAAATAGCGGGGCAGAGGCATGTTCCCAATTAAAGGTCCGGACATTCCAGTTGAATGCCCTCAAATCGTGATCCTTAAAACTTTTGCAGGGGTCGTCATCAAAAGTGGGGTTTCTCATCCGTGGCTCTGTTTGTTCTTTCATTGGGGAGGTTTTTTTGTGTGGTGGGTCTTAAACCCTACGCACAACCGCAGGAGCGGGCTTCGCCTTCTCACTTTATCATTCCAATGTCATATAATACTTTAAAAATGTAAGTTATTAGAAAATTGTAGTCTGGTCGCCACTCACACCCGCCTACCTGCAAATTGGTAGAGTTTTGGATTTAAATCTCACAACGTTAATTACAATTAACCAAAAAAACATGAAAACATCGGACGCATGGGTTATCTGATGGAATTTTCGGACATGCTGCCACTCTGAATATTTTTTGGAAATGAAAAACGATCAGAACTAATATTCAGTTCTTTTCATAACTAAATCCACCTTATTTCCAATTTTCAGTAAATAATATATTTACTTTTAATTATCCGAACAGCGTAGCGACTCGAGTATTTCTTATAATTTTTTAATTATATTTTTTAGCTATTAAGCAAATAATTTACAAGCAGTTGTCGAGAATCGATTATCGACCTATCGCAGCTGATTGCTGAATAAAATTTCAGAACCGCCCAAGTACGCGCTCAAGAATCGGGTACTGAGCTTGTGAGGTGGATTGAAGAACAAAATATTTGAAATATACAAGCTCGCACTAGAGAGTTGAACTCTGAGCGTTCCCAACGCCTACATAATCAGAGAGAAAGACAACGGACAACAAAGATTTGAGGTTGTAATCATATTTTGCTCATTACAAAAAAAATTCATGTTCGAGTTTTCCTTATTTTACTTTTTTTAAATGACCCCACACTAGAAACGAGAAAGAACATATATATGAACGGGAGAGTGTGTATTTGTGTGTAGGAACATATAACTTTTGCAATGTTTGTTTTAACCCGTGCGAAGCCGGAACTGCTAGTTTTCGAATAAAGGAAATATAAGGAAATGAACTAAAAAAAAAATTCTACATACCCTCTTTCAAAATTGAACTGTTTCCATTAAATGAAGCTTACACACTTGAAATACCACAGAATATAAAAAAATATTACCTGAATTACACAAATCCATCACAATATTTGCGAAATAGCAATTAGAAAACACAAAAATAATTATTCTTTAATTTCATCAGCTGAGATCACTAAAGACAATTAAAGCGAAGATCAAGATGTTAGGTAATTAGCCTATTATTAGGTATTAACCTTTTATTAAAAAAATTAACTTTTGGCCAGCTAATTTTGAATAATCGACCTATGTGCGTTGTAGCAGCGAATTCGTCGTCATTTTGCGGATGAGGACCTAGCATTCATGGACCGTTTTTGGTTGCGCAATTTCTTCACTTTTATGAATAATCTGGACAAGAAACAAAGGGACATGTAGAGAAAAAATTTTATTTATACATATAAAAATTGATAAGGATGTAAACTTAAATTTTTTTTGCTTATCGATTTTAGTTTCCAAATTGCATACTCCCCTCGGCAAATAGTAAAGTGAATTGGAAATAGTGGTTAACATCACAATAACCTCTGGAAAAAGAGTAGAAATATAATAAATTAAACAAATTTAAGGAAATAAATTATATGGTTGTTAGATGACCGTTTCCTTCCAGACGTGTTAATTTTTCGCTTCAAATGTAATTGCTCTACAATAACAAAAACGTAACAATATATTGAAACGATACCCAGTAAAAAATCGAATGATCCAAAGATTAATCTTAGATCGCTCCTTTGCGAGTAATGGATTACTCCACAATGCTCCGAGGCCCATGCATTTATTACTCCTTTTTAACATAGCATGTCCTTACGAGGGATCACTCCTTTTGAGCTCCTAATGGAGCGCAAACCGAGCATTCTTTTGAGCTCTCTTTGACCTCCGAAACGAGAGCAGAGGGAGTGATCTTCTTTATCTCCAGAAAGAGTACAAAAGGAGTAATGATTTTGGAATATAGGAGCGCAAAAATAGTAATGATTTTTGCCTCCAGAAAGAGCACAAAAAAGAGTAATATTATTTACATCCAAAAAGAGCAGAGAAAAATATAAACAGTTTTTTAAATAATTTAATTCAATGTTTTAATTTTCAAAATATAAGAATTAGTAATTCACATAAATTATATACACTGTTATAATAATTTAAAATCAAGTTAATAGCTACTTTAATATTTAGGAATACTTCTGAGACGAAGCAGATTTGAATCGCTTTTTCAAAATCCCCATAAGACGAATATTTTTTTATTTAACTGATTCTGCAAAAGATGAAAAAATAGATAACATATATGTATAAGTTACTTAAGATAAAATATAAAAGCTCAGATCTTACCAATTTTTTTTTTTTTATCTGGAATTATTATAAATTGTGGTTTCAAGTTCATTATATAAATGTGTTAATATCAAATCATTTGGTTTCGACGCCTCTTCACAAAAAGTAGAACGATTCTTGGTAGAACATTTTTGAATTTCTCTTTTCATTAATCGCCTTAGGTGACGCTTGGAATAAATATTTTCACACATTTTTTTAGATTAACTAGCAGACCCGGCCACACGTTTTTGTGGCTAAGGTATACATTAAATTTGTAAATTTTTCAATATAGTGAAACAATTTATATATATTATAGTAGATCTTCTAAATCGTGTATTGAAGTATGTAACAAATGAGAATATTTCAAAGTTGGCAGAATGATGACAACTCCCACTACTTTTAATTGCAAGTGAGTGGGGATAGTCCAGACAATTTTAAATAGTCTGTGGGACATACTAGTTTGTAGCTGTGTCAACTCTTCTGGAACGAAATCCTAAATTGTAGCATTAAGATGGTTGAGATCTTTGTTTTTTTTTTTACCACCAATAAGTCATTCAATCAGTCATTTATGGTTATCATATTGAGTTTTCATGTCAGGAGTCAATGAAGTGACAGAAATCTGTTGGAAATGCTATTAATCCATCGAGGTGTCAACTGCGACCCTACCATTTCCAACTGCTTCTACAATCGCAATATTGGTGCAAAATCACTCGTATGTTAGTTGTTAATTTGCGATTTTTTATGTGTCTTCATAAATTAGATAATTTTAGGCATGTGATTAGATCGTCAGCAACAGTTGATCTAGGAATACTTGGTAGAATCTGGCGTAAATCACTTGCCAACAGAATCATGACTCCACCAAAAACGTTTTGCTTGTCGCGTAAATCTTGTAAAGTCTTGTCCCCCAGCTACTTCTTGAATATTTGGAAAGTCTTCGTTATAGCGCTATTTTGCCGACTGGTGTTTCTTTCATTTGCAAGTTAGGAATAATTTCAAGGTGTGTGCCGTTTGTTTGCCTACTAACAGGTGTTAAGTTGCCACTTTTGCCGTTATATCTTGGTGGTGAAAAATAGTGAAATTTTTTCAGGAATTATGTCAAACCCTCATATACTATATATAATGATTTTCTATTGGACTTTATGCCGAATATATAGGTCAAATTGTGTACTATCTTAAAAAAATTACATCAATAAATTGCGAGAGTATAATATATTCGGTTGCACCCGGTTGGGCTATCGACACAACCTTATACAATTGAACAATGACAAAAATATTTTAACAAAGCAACAATCACAACCTTTAAAATGTTATTATTTTTTGTTTTCTTCTTTTATATTTTTGTTGTTAACTCGAATAAAATTATCTTTCTCGCAATTTTTCCATATTTACTTACTTTCTTATCCTTCCCTGACCTTCCACAAATATTTCAAAACTAAAATTAGCCAGATCAGTTTAGCCCTTCTTGACTTTTTGCGAATTGCGACTACCTCTAGAAACATTCTAAAAAAATAATTTGAGAAATCGGTTAAGCGGTTCTGGAGTTATGCGCTTAGCAACACATTTAGCGATTCATTTTTATATTATAGATTAAATACATATGTATGTTTCTTATAGTTAATCACTTTTTACTCGTATCCTCGTTCAGTTAATCACTTTTTACCCGATTATATTCGCGATACTTCAATAATGATCACGCGTTGATTACAAATTTCAAACTATTTTAAAGTGATAATAAACGAGCAATAGAAGTATGCGTTCGCATATTATTAGCTCGTTTATTCCTCCAAAATGTATCAATAAGCGAGAAAACAAACAATTTTCGTAAAAACTAACGAAAATTACTTTATTACTCACTTAATGCTCGAAATGGATGAACAAGTCATTACTCCTTTATTACTCGATTTTGATATTAATCCAAATATTTTTTACTGGGTATTTTGTTAGTTTACATATACAGTAGAATTCATTTATAACGACGTCACTTTCGTCGACTAACCGTTTTTAGCGTCGATATTATTTACTCAAGTTTGGTTTAATAGTTAGATACTGAGAAAATGTAACCGTTTAGTGCGACTCCGGTTTGAGCGACAAATCCGTTTATAGCGACATTTTTTACCATAATTCGTCCGTTTAAAACGACGCGCGTCACCGTTTAATTATCCTTATTGGTGCGCGTAAATCACAGTTAGTGTTTGTCACCTGTTATGACAAGTTCATAAAGCGCCATAAAATGAGTCTTTGTCAGTACAACAGAGTTTTTTTTTTTTTATTTTTTTTTTTTATTTTTATTTTGCCATTGTAACTAGTTAATATAATACAAACTAACGAACAATTTGTTTTGCTTATTGTTTCATATAAATAAATAAAAGTTAAGGATTCTGTGCTTGTATATAGCGGAGAGTCTGGCTACTGCATGAGGTGGTGCGGCTTTTTGCGTTTTAGTCTTTCTTTCCATTCGCTTTGAGCGACAAGAGCAGAGGCTTCAGTGTTCACATGATGTGAAGGTCTTTCCATGTGAGATTTGGCATATTTATGGATTGCTACGGCAACTGAATCAATTCCGAGATCGCGTTCAAGGTCATGGCTGCATGGTGCATTGACGGCGCATCTTAGGATTTTGTTTTGAAATCGTTGGATTTGTGCAACTGTGTTGGGACTTGAGCAGCCCCAAAGTTGAATACCATAAGTCCAAACTGGTTTGAGTATTTGCTTGTAAAGCAGGACTTTATTAAATATGGATAGAGCAGAGTTTCTACCCAATAGCCAATACATGTTTCTGTATTTTATTTCTAATTCTTCTTTTTTCTTTTTAACATGTGCGCTCCATCTAAGTTTTGTATCTAATGTCATACCCAAATATTTCGCAGTATTGTGATATGGTATTTGTACACCATTTATATATAGTGGCATATACTAATATTATTGTAAGTGAAATCCACATGTACTGACTTATTTTCATTTAATTTTATTCGCCATTTGGATGTCCATTCATATATTTTGTTTAAATGTTGTTGCAAGTTGACAATTGATGCAGTTTGCGTTCTTCCGACAGACAAAACAGCAGTGTCATCTGCAAATGTTGCTGTAGTGCAATTGCCATCGTTAGGTAGATCACACGTAAAAAGTAGGTAGAGGATGGGACCTAACACGCTACCCTGAAGAACACCGGCTTTTATTTCCTTTAAGTCAGAGTACATATCTCCATGTTTAATTCGAAAAAATCGGTCCGAAAGATATGATTTTAAAATATTATAATATGCTGTTGGAAAAAACACCTTAATTTTGTTTAAGAGTCCGCCATGGCAGACCTTATCAAACGCTTTGGAAACGTCGAGGAAGACGGCTGAGCATACTTTTCTATCTTCAAAAGCATTTTCGATAACTCGTGTGATTCTATGCACTTGGTCAATAGTGGAGTGATTTTTTCGAAATCCGAACTGGTGCGCCGGTATCAGCTTCCTCTCTTCGATTATTTTGTTAAGACGAATAGCAAATAATTTTTCCATAAGCTTTGAAAGCATTGGCAGTAGAGATATTGGCCGATACGAAGTTACATCATGTGTTGGCTTTCCAGGTTTGTTGAACATAATCACCTCTGCGGTTTTCCAGTAAATAGAAACGTATTGTAGATTAAAAGTTGCGTTCATTATATCAGTAATTTTACTTATAATATTTTGTGGTAGCTGTTTTAACATTTCACTGGTAATAAGGTCAAACCCAGGTGATTTTTTTGGCTTAAATTTTTTTATTTCCGAAGACACATCATCGTCAGTTACGAGAGGGATTTCTGTGTGGTTGATATAATTATAAGGTTCCATTTCATCTGCATTGGTTGTATTATCTGGTTTAAAAACACTTTCAAGGTATTCTGAAAAAACGTTTGCTTTCTCTATATCGCTTTTGGCCCATGTATTATCTGTTTTTCTGATTGGATTATTCTGTATCACTGGTCGCGAAAAGTTTTTTGTACACTTCCAGAGTGAATAATCATTCCTCTCATCATTTGATAAACCTTTCAGATAATAGCTAAGAGTTAAATTTTTAAATGACTTTATCTTATTGGTAAGTTTTTTAGTTATTTTGTTAAGACAACTTTTGTCAGATGGTGATCTTGTTTGTTGCCACTTCCGGCGTAATCGGCGTTTTTCTGCAACCATTTCTTTAATCTCTTTGGTATACTTGTGGTCTGCTGTGACGCTTCTTTTAATCGGTGTGGCTGCAGATCAGGTCTATATACTTATCGCATTTTATTTGATGTCTTGGAGGACTGTAAACCGCTGTAAGGGAAATGTTGTTGCCACTAACTATCGTTACAGTTGTTGCTTGGAATTCATTTGTAGATATGCAGTTTTCTTGGTAGTGTTTAATATTGTTTCTTATTATAATTGCAGCTCCTCCTCGCGCACAATTATCCGGGTGTATTGCGTGATATGTTTCAAATTTTCTGAATTTAATATGGGTTTCCTTGATGAAATGGGTCTCCGATATTAAACATACGTCAATTTGTTCAGTGTTGAGTATTAGTTCTAGCTCATCTTTGTGTTTCATTAAGCCGTTTGCATTACATAGCATAATTTTTAAGAATTTAGTCATATTTATTTTCTTTTTTCTACTGGTTTTTCGAGCTTACAAAGCCTCTTTTCGATTGAAACGGTAAACTCATTCTGCTTTGTAAGCTTTTCTAATATTTGTTGAAGAATGCTAGCGTCATTTGAGCAAGTGTTATCTTTCACAGCTTGCGAGTAACTAATTCCGTTTGATGATGTAATTTTATTTGCTGCAATTAATTTGCGTGTTGTGTTTATTGAGAGATCTTTTGCATCTTTTTCAACCAGATTTTTAGCGCGAGTGTCGTTTTTCTTTGTACCAGTCCTTTGGTCCCGAATCTTTTGCAATTCTTTTGCAACTACGCATCCTCTATAGTTTGCAGGGTGAGCCTCACCACAGTTGCAACATTTTGGTTGATGTTGAGCAGGTTTCTGACACTCAATGGTTTTATGTTTTCACACATCTTGGTTGGTTGCCACGGTAATTGTGAGTATGTCCATAAGATTGGCACAACTTACATTGTGGTATGAGCTTCGACTGCTTTACAGCCTCAATAACGACAACAGAATGTAATATTGTTTTTATTCCATATATGTTGTTTATGTTTTCAGTTGCTTCGAAGGTAAGAAGAAACATATCTAGAGGCTCCTTCGTTTTCCATTTTAATTTGTTAACTGCGTTTATAGCTTTGAATCCTTTTTCATGAAGATCTATTAATATTGCCTCTGGCTTATTTGAATGATGTAAATTTTTTACCATTACTTTAATTGGTCGCGATTGCTTGTTTTCGTAAGAATACCATGGTAAACTCTCTTTGGATAACATCTTTGTTATTTTTCTATAATCATCAGCGTCTGAGGTACTGATTTTATAGATATTATTATTTAGAAGTTTAATAGAAAATCCTTGTTTAGCTTCATTATTAGCAATATTATAAATTTTTTGGTATTCACATTCCCCCGATATCATTATTGATGGAGGCCGAAAGATTTTCTTTTCCTTTTTGTCAATTACGCCTGCTTTTGCGGTATTTGTAGTTGGCTCAATAAGCTGAGGAGAGAGTTCAGCTTTTCTTTTTTTACTGGGTATTTTTTTCAAGATCCAATCTGTTTCACGGGAAAGCTCTTCCTCATCCGTTTCAAAACTTTCAGCATTTTGATCTGTATTTGCCGAATTTATAGTTTTTGTTTTAAGGTACTGGTTTTCAGCTTTGAGCAAGGCTATCTCTTTGTTTAATTCAGCACACAATTGCTCTATTGATTCCAACTGCCTGGATTTTTGGTTTATTATGGTTTCATAATGATTTGCTTTGTAAACTGTAGTTTCAGGGTTTTTGGGTAGTTGACCCCCACCAGGTGGAGGTGTTTGGAGATTTTCCATAATAAGCCACTAACTAGTTGGTAAAAATAATTATATGGCAACGTTGTATACAGATTTCGGTGTATACTTTTAGGCTAATCTTAAACGAGTAAAGCAAAAAGCTTACTACTTAGTACAGTATTCCAATTGGGTTTTTGTATTAGATATATTAATAGTATTAGATAAAAATAAAGCTTATACTACGGTAGCGGCTTTTCCAGATTCTCTTTTCGTGGTCAAAGTCCAGTGAAAAATGAAAACAGGTTGTCTTACATCTACTGTAGAAACTTTTAGCAGGTGCAGCAGCCTTCCTATTCGATTATTTCACCTCACTTCAACTTACAGGTGATCTCCGTAATAATCACTTCCGTGTAGAAACAAGCTCTTTTTAACAGAGTGATGTACACGATTGGTTAGAAAAAGTTTGGCCTACTCTACGGTGGCAGCCAACATGAGTGGCACAGCTTAAAAAAACTTCTCGTAATCGAGAAATCTCAACGTCTCAGTTGTTTTAAAAATGTACGGCATTTGCCATTGGAATATGAGAGCAATCGAAAAGCCTGGATCGTGAACTTACGAAAAAGAATAAGAAAATCCTGCTGTTAGTTGACAACTGTCTGCACATCCCCATATTGCAGACTTGAAAGTTGTTAACATCATGCTGGTTTTGCCGAAGCAATGTAGAATGTACCATAACTTTAGATGATTTTAACGAAGAAGACGACGTACATAATGCTGTCCGAATTTCTTACTACCGAACAAAAGTTTGTCAAAAACAAACCCAAATAACATATTTCCTACGTTAGTGACAGTATTACAGTACATTACGTACCTATGTTTGTAATTTGGTATGTACTACTTATTTGTGTACATATAAGAATAATTAATATAAACATATGTAACTGATTCCTACAACATGTTTTATTTACCTAAATAGGAAAATCAAACTTTCGCACTTATAATACATAATTACATACATAAGTAAATATCCGTTTATACGTCATCCGGTTAGTACGAAATAAAATCGCCGGTCCCTTAAAGGTCGTTATATCCGGATTCTACTGTATTTACATACCTTTTGCGGGAGTTGAAGGCGCTGTTGGACAGTCCCCCAAGTCAATTTCGTCAAATATATTTTCCATCCAATTTAGAAAAAAATTGCCAGTATCAAAGTTCTGTTTTCAAATATTTAAGAAAATGTAGTAAAATGAGCCGAGAAAAATATATATACAGTAGAGTTCATTTATAACGACGTCGCTTATAACGACTAACCGTTTTTAGCGTCGATATTATTTACTCAAGTTCGGTTTAATAGTTAGATACTGAGAAAATGTAACCGTTTAGTGCGACTCCGGTTTAAGCGACAAACCGTTTATAGCGACATTTTTTACGATAACTCGTCCGTTTAAAACGACGCGCTTCACCGTTCAATTCTCCTTATTGGAGCGCGTAAATCACAGTTAGTGTTTGTCACCTGTTATGACAAGTTCATAAAGCGCCATAAAATGAGTTCTGTGAAGAGAAAGTGTTTTACAATTGAAGAAAAGAGTGCAATATTACACAGATTAGAAGCTGGTGAGTCAAACACGACCCTCGCAAAGGAATTCTGATGAAAACATTGTGGATAATATCATCGCCGACGACGCGAATAGCAAAGATAGCGACGGTGATGATGACGAACCAGAGTTTTATCCAACCTAGAGTGTAACTGAAGCTCTGAAGGCTGCGGAAACGCTTAATATATTTGTTCAGACTAACTTTGATAATGACCATATGAAAACAATGATGCCACGAATTCACAATGCTGTCCGAAGTTCTTACTACCGAACAACAGGACATTAAGTACCTATGTTTGTAATTTGGTATGTACTACTTATTTGTGTACATATAAGAATAAATAAAATAAACATATGTAACTGATTCCTACAACATGTTTTATTTACCTAAATAGGAAAATCAAAATTTTGCACTTATAATACATATGTAAATATCCGTTTTATACGTCATCCGGTTAGTACGACATAATATCGCCGGTCCCTTGAAGGTCGTTATATCCGGATTCTACTGTACATAAATAATTTAAAACCCTAAATTGAAAATTTATGAAATAAATGATGTAGAATGGGTATAAGAAGAAACTTACTCTCAAGTGGAATAGAGAAATATTTGTAAACAATGTAATCTTTTTTTGATTTTATATACGATTTTATCTAATCTCTTCGCTACTAAAATTCTAAAACCAGTTGACGATTCTAAAGATTCTTCAAAATTGTTTTCAACATTCATGATCTGGCAACGCGCCAACTGTGAAAGCTCGTATTTCTTCTCGGTTCCTGAACTTTTGTGAAATTTTAACTTAAATATTAAATTTTTATTAAATATAACTTGTGCTGATTGAAATATAAAACTAATTATTTGTGCTAAATTGCTTCTGTGTTATATTAAAATTTTAATAGTATTTTAACTATTTTCTTAAACTCTTGTGTCGAGTCATTTAAATTATTTATTGCTGTTATAAATTTTTCCTCTATACTTTGTATATTGATTTTGTTTAATTTAATGTTTTTGTTTTGATTCGTTTTGTTTTCATATTTTGCTCATAGCTGTTTGCGTTTAAGGGTCTCAGTGCTTCTCAAACTGCTCATTATATTGGTTGCGATCTTTGATCATCCATTGTTATCCATCTTAAATGTGCTGGATTGACAGTTAGGATCTTATAGTATGTTTACATATGAAAATAATCTCGTTCTAAGCTCGTTCAATAAGCTAACCGTTTACATATAGCCAAATGAGATTATCAATTGTCAAATGTTGACAGGTAGGATCTTATAGTATGTTTACATATGAAATAAATCTCGTTCTAAGCTCGTTCAATAATCGAACAGTTTACATATAGCCAAATTAGATTATCATTTGTCAAATGTGTTGCATTTGTTGTTGTATTACATATATTTCTCTCGCTCGTTCTTCAAAAAATTATCGATAAATCTAGGAATAACACCGAAAATCTAGTTGTATAAAAAGAGATAATTTAATAATCTAGGAATATCGAGAGAGGAATTTTGTATGGAAAATCTTGTTTCTTAATTACAGATTATCGAGTTAAGCTCGTAAATGGAGATATTCTCGTTATATTTAAACATAGTATTAGATTATATTCTTGATGGTAAGGGTCTGCGTTGGTCTTGCTTAAAATCTAGACCGACAGAAATTGAATTATTTAAGGTTTTTAAACAGGCACTTACTAAACCCTAATCAAAACGTAAACGTCCGTCTGATGATGAATCTGCCACTTTGTACGTAAAGAGAATATCCAATGTAAAAATATAAATCAAAAGTGCATATTCCACCAAAAATTAGTTACTGTCAATCTTGTTGTTGCAAAAAATTTGGTCGTAATACCACAAAGAAAATCAATTTTCATTTCGAGATTAAGATATAAAGTTTTACATCTCGTCGAAATTAAAAACGAACGATATTGACATCAGAAATTTAACTGTAAATACGAAAGGAATATATCCTCTTTTAATTTGAACATAAACAACAAAAGCCAACAGTAATTGCTCAAATTCCAAAAAAAAGCCGAGGATGCAAAAAACCAATTATTAATAATTCATTGCAAATTTATTATAATAATGTAAGGGGTCTCAATACAAAATTAAAAGAATTGTATTTGAACAGCATTAATTGTAATTTTAAAGTCATCGCTTTTACTTAAACCTGGCTTAAACCTCATATTTTTGATAATGAGATATTAAATAGTGAATTTCAAATCGACTAAACAGAATCAAAGGAGGTGTACTTTTTGCTGTCCACTCTTCAATTTCATCTGAAGAAGTCGAAGTCTCTCATGCGGACATTATTTTATTTAAATGCATACGAATTTGCTTTAATAGTGGTTTTACTTACTTAACGTTATCGTATATACCTTCTCAATCAGACTTATCTGTATGTATGCACCATGCTTCTTTAATAATAAATGTTTTTTTAATTGCTAATAATACTGATTCCATGATTGTTCTGGGCGATTTCAATCTACCGTATGTATTATGGAAATCCATTGATGATTATATTATACCTGTTTGCACTCGTTTAAACTTTAATGAGTTCTTCGAAGAAATGTCTGAGTTGGGTCTTAACCAAATCAATTTTATTCCGAACGAATTCGGTAAATTCTTAGATTTGCTCTACGTTGATAATACTTCAATATTTTCTGTTATCTGATCTTATCCTTTAGTATTGCCAGAGGACTCTTATCATCCTACTTTGGAATTTAATGGCGAAATCATATCCGAAGTACTTGTTTATAGTGGTAATATTGAATTTAATGTATCACATTTTAAGAAAACTATTTTTAATTTATTTGAAAGGTTTGTTCCGAAATTTTTTGTTACCCAAAGTAAAAACTCAAATATATGGTTTTCGAAAGAACTATGTAAACAAAACAAGTAAGGAAGGGTTAAGTTCGGGTGTAACCGAACATTTTATACTCTCGCAATTTATTTATTTAACTTTATTTATATTATACAATATACAATTTGACCCACATATTCGTCATATATATTGTATATTAGGTTAGAAGCACCGATGTCCTCATGTTCGATATATGGGGCCTTGAAAACCTATGGTCCGATTTCGGCGATTTTTAGAATGGGGCTGCTACACTATAAACGTAGTATTTGTGAAAAGTTCTGCACCGATATCTTCACTAGTGCTTACTTTATATATTGTAATGTAAACGATTCAGATCGTTTTCAAAGTTTTGGTATAAAGGAAGTAGGCGTGGTTGTAAAGCGATTTGGCCTATTTTCACAACATATCATTGAGATCTAAGGAAACTATTACAAACCAAGTTTCATTGAAATTGGTCGAGTAGTTCCTGAGATATGGTTTTTGGCCAATAAGTGGGCGATGCCACTCACGCCCATTTTCCATTTTTTTTTTTAATCTGAGTGCAACTTCCATCTGCCATTTCTTAGGTGAAATTTAGTGTTTCTGACGTTTTTCGTTAGTGAGTTAACCCACTTTTAGTAGTTTTCAACACAACCTTTGTATGGGAGGTGGGCGTGGTTATAATCCGATTTCCTCCATTTTTGGACTGTATAAGATAGTACCTAAAAGAAACGACTCTAGAAAGTTTCCTTGATATAACTTTAGTAGTTTCCGATATATGTGCAAAAAACTTAGTAGGGGGCGGGGCCACGCCCACTTCCACAAAAAAATTACATCCTTCCTACCTTCATAGTGCTATCCTTCATACCAAATTTCATAACTTTATTTATAGCTTAGTTATGACACTTTAAGTGTTTTCTGTTTTCGACATTTTGTGGGCGTGGCAGTGATCCGATTACGCCCATTTTCGAACTTAACCTTCTTATGGTGCCAAGAAATACGTCTTCCAAGTTTCATCAAGATATCTCAATTTTTACTCAAGTTACAGCTTGCACGGACGGACGGACAGACAGACATCCGGATTTGAACTTTTCTCGTCACCCTGATCATTTTGATATATTTAACCCTATATCTAACTCGTTTCGTTTTAGGACTTACAACCAACCGTTATGTGGATAAAACTATAATACTCTCGTAGAAACTTTGTTGCGAGAGTATAAAAACAGAAAAGATCGTACTTTTAAACTTTATAAAAAATGGAGTACTTGGCGCCTATTTTAAATATTCTAAGTTACGCCAACAGTTTGCGGACCTTAACACGTCGGACATAGACGACGTCTACTTCATTGGTTTTATATGTAGTAGCTTATAGTGTGCCACTGCAGAAGCAATCAGATTTAAGTTAGTGTCCGAATTCGATGTGTTTTGTTTTTTTTTTTGTTAACTATAACGGAAATTTTCGTGAGTGGGACAAAAACATCACTTCGGTTATAGCCGACGTACTTATTTGTATTTTTGCACAGTTGCAAAAAAAGTGTCATTGCGTGAGAACCTAATATTTTTGGTAAGTTTTATTTTTTTACTTTCTTTTTCCCTGTGTTATTTTTGCTTTGACACTGAAAAAAATTAACTTATAGAAATGGATCACGAAAAATGACAAGAACATTTACAAAAAATGTTTGATGAGTGCTGTACCGACGATTCGTCAGAAGAGGACCAGTATCAAACTGACGGCGATGGCGATTCGGAGTACGTCATGGAAAATTCATCATCAAGTGACGACGACGGTGATTGTGATGAGGAAAGTGCATGCATTGGCAGCGATGGTGAAGCCAATGACTCCGGATCGGACGATGTAGAAGCAGATGAAAATATTGATTCCGAAACGGACGATGTAGAAGCGGATGAAAATGACAAGGATTGGCATGACACGGTTAGCGATATACCAAATTTTAATTTCGATTCTACTTCGGTTGGTATAAAAATCGAAATAAGTGACATATCGTCTCCAATTGATGTCCTCAATAAAGTATTTAATAACAACATCATGGAGCTACTTATTAGCTGTACAAATGAATACGGACTTAAATTAAGTAACCAGCAGTGAGGTAGCAGATTCAAAAGGATGATGAAATTTTCACCCGTTGATCGTCCTGAAATGTTAAAATTTTTAGGTTTGTGTCTACTTCAAGGGCAAATTAAAGTACCAAAGATTCGTCAGTTATTTTCGAAATCTGCACTATACTATCACCCGGCATTCTCTGCGACAATGTCCGGCAGAAGGTTCTAACAAATCTTGAGATGTCTTACTGCTAATCATGTGCGAGGCGAGTCACATATGGCAAAAATATTTAATTTCGTAAAATTGATAAATCAGAGTTTTCAAGCTGCTTTCTGGCCGTCTGAGCAATTTGTGCTAGATGAATCGTTGTTACTCCATAAAGGTAACGAGTCTACCTCATTAAATCGTCAATACATTAAATCGAAAAGGGCACGATTTGGAATAAAATTCTTTCAACTATGCGACTCATCCAGCTATGTTTTAAATATTGAAACTTATAAAGGTAAACAACCAGATCCAACGAAAGGTTCAAAAATCGACGCAATTGTTAATCGACTTGTTACTCTATACTTTGAGAAGGGTCATCACCTATTTTTGGACAACTATTATAACAGTATAAATTTATCTCATGATTTATTGCTGCTCAAAACTCACACTACTGGAACGTTAAGAAGTAATTGAAAAGGTAATCCAATTAAAGTGACAAAAAACAAATTAAAAACAGGTCAGTATATTTGGAAAAGACAAGGAAAGGTGTATGTATCAAAATGGTACGACAAAAGAGATGTCCTATGTATCACCACCGGCTACAGTCCACAGATGGTTATCACAAAGAACCGATTTGGGGTTGAAAAGTCAAAACCACTTGAAATTGTGAGATATAATGAATTTATGGGTGGCGTTGATCGCACTGATCAAATGAATTCTTATTATTCAAGTCCTCGTAAGACGATTCGGTGATATAAAAAGGTTATATTTCGAATGCTAGATTTGGCAGTACACAATTCATTTTTGTTGTACAAAAAAAGATTTCCGGCAAAATCAAAAATGGAATTTTTATCTTTTAGAGAAGAATTGATATATGCTATGATAGATTTGCCGAAATCAAAATTTCATCCAGAAAAACCTAGCCGCAAACTTAGATTGACAGTTCCAATTCAAATTGATCATTTTTTGGAAAACATACCCCGTAAAGGTACAAAAAAACAATATATTCGATGTCGTCAATGTTCTAAGAATGGCGTTCGTAAGGAAACCAGTGTTCGATGTGCTGGCTGTGAAGTTAACCCTGGACTATGTGTTGGCAAGTGTTTTACTGATTGGCACCAACAACAATCGTCAAATTTAGAATAACTTTTTTAGGTTCCCTTTTTTTATTCTTATATATTAGTTTTTAGTTTAAAAGTATTTGGAGATATATAACCTGCTTATTTTAAAAACATTAATTTTAGTTATGTACACAAAAACCAAATGAATGGACTGTGAATCGAATTTTTTTATTTTTTTTTTAATAAATGAACATTTTTTCTATGAAACTGAATATTCTTTCATATTATTTGTTGTATTTTAGCCTAATTACATAAAAAGAAAAATACACTTTTATTGTCAGATAATGACGACGTGTCCCTATAACAAATCAAAATCCCTAACTAGGACACGTCGGTGTATGTCGACATACTATAATTTTTTTGGTTTGAGTAAAAATTAAATATTCAATAAACCATAAACCCAAAACTGAAATCGGAATTCAATTATCGGTTTTGTAAGCCAAATAAATGCATATGTCATTCTTATAACATTTACTAAATTTCGTGTGGTCGCGAAAGGGTTAAGAAAAAATGTTATAAAAATTACATAAACAAAGTTAAAAATAATATTATTCGCAATCCGAAATCTTATTATGGTGTCGTTAACTCCAAACGCAGATTTCCAATTCTCCGCCCGCCATGAAATATAATTCAACCATGTCATGTGACAATTATACTATTTCTAATATTCTTAATTCTTTAAGTTCAATTATTGTTCGAACTCCCCTACGAATGTGCCATATCAGCATGTGTTTTGTCCGAGTACTGTTTGTAATGCACCAATTATTTCTGAATTATATGTCTTAAATAATTTAAATACATTAAAAAGTTCGTTAAAATATGGTCCTGATATGATATGGAAATCTACAGCAACAAACTTGCTTGAATTCGTAAGCCATGTGGCAATGGGTTTTAGGGACAATAAGAATACCGATGTTATTTATACAGACTTTAGTAAAGCATTCGATAGAGTAAACAACTCAATTCTTTTGCAAAAATTGGATCTTCTTGGTTTTGAACCAAGACTTTTTGATTGCGAATCTTCATATCTTAATAATAGCAAACAACAAGATATATTTATTAATACTTTATCCGATTCAATTAGGGTCCCTTAAGGCGTTCCACAAGTTAGTCATCTCGGTCCGATTCTGTTCTTATTTTTTATTAATGATATACCTTCCTTAATTAAGTTTTCAAAAATTGTATTATATGCGGATAATGTACAACTTTTTAAATCACATGCTTCTTATAACAAAAAACTGAGTTACAATTAGCTTAGAGCAAGTATTCACCTCTGTTGATTTATGAGTTACTATGGACCATAAACTAAATTTTAATTCTCATGTAAATTCAATAGTCTTAAAAGCTAAAGATGCTCTTAGCTTTGTTAAACGTTGGTCTAAACAATTTAGTGATTCCTATATTGGTATATAAGTTTGTAGCTCATTTTTTGTCTTATATCAAGTTTAATGACCCATTTCGTTCATCTAGGCAGTTTAGACTATTACCTTTAAAATCTTCTGGAACACATTTTGAGTAAAACAAACCATTCAGCCAAATATGTTGGGATTTTAATTTTCATTCCAGCACGTTTGATCTGTCTGACTCAATCTTTAACCTTCGCTTAATAAGTAAAATTAAAAAATGTTTAATGTTTGTTTTTGTAAATTTTTAATCTTAGCTGTTGAAATTTTTCTTTCTGTAGCTGAGCAGTTTAAGAACCCGACGCTTAAAAAACTCTTGCCTGTCATGACTCGGCAAATTTCGCTCGTTTTGAAAACAATTTTTGATCGCATTTTGAACAGCTGCCTTTTCCAGTGTGCGATTCTACACCTGTGACAAAAGTTCGGGCGGGAGAATCGCAGCAAAATAAACGAATGTTAAATTTCTTTTTAACGTGATAAGAACCTACCAGAAGACTGTTTTCTTTTAAATAAGACTTCTTCATACAAGAAATCGTTAATATTCCAGGGCTTTTCTGTTCCAGAAAAATATGCTATTGTAAATGGCTATTCGTTTGGAAAATCTACGATAGCCGCTAAAATTAGCCATAATGTATTTTTCGAATTTTTGAATAATCTAAGACTATCTATTCCTACATTATGTACAATGTTATCTCTCTTTTCAAGGTGACGAAATGAATTTTTCTCAAAATAATTTTGAATTCCCCTATATAAAAATGCGGCATTTGGAATGGTTTAAATATTAACTTTTATTCTACTTGTACCTGTAAGACTTTTTGCTGTTAAGTAAAAATTCCCTAAGCCTATTTTTTGGAAGTTTTGATGCAAATCAGCCATATTGTGGGACACTCTATTGCGTAAAGCCCAAGCTTTTATTTATTTGCATTTAATGGTATCTGGGCTATCATAATCATTTAAAGAAATATCTTTAGAGCTCAATTCTTCAAAATTGGAATCACCATCAGAACTCTAAAGAGGAAAGATTTGTATGAATGTTTTTAATAATTACTCAAAAACTACTTTGCCGATTTCAAAAATTATTTCACCTAGAGGTTGTAATCAAGTTTTAGCTCATTGCAAACAACATATATGTACATAATTTCGTGTTTGAATTTTCCTGCTTTTCCTTTTTAAAAATGAACCCACGCAAGAAACGAGAAAGTACATACATATGTATGGTAGAGTGTATATCAGTGTGTAAAAACTTATAACTTTTGAAATGTTTGTTTAAACCCATGCGTAGCCGGAGGAATCTGTTAGACTGAAGACAAATTTTTCGCAATTGTACACGCGTACTGAATTTCTTTTTCTAGAAACGAATAATCGAATGTAAACAATCTTATTATCATGTTGTATACTTTTACATACCTGGTTTTCCATAAACGGTGGCAAGTCCGAAATCAGTTTGTCTTTTTATACTCTCGCAACAAAAGTTGCTAAGAGAGTATTATAGTTTTGTTCACATAACGGTTGTTTGTAACACCCAAAACTAAACGAGTTAGACATATGATTATATATATCAAAATGATCAGGGTGACCAGACGAGTCAAAATCCGAATGTCTGTCTGTCCGTCCGTCCGTGCAAGCGATAACTTGAGTAAAAATTGAGATATCTTAATGAAACTTGGAACACATGTCCCTTGGGACCGTGAGAGGGTTGCTTTCAAAATCGGACCACTGCCACGCCCACAAAATGGCGAAAACAGAAAATACGTAAAGTGTCATAACTAAGCCATAAATAAAGTTATAAAAGTAAAATTTGGAATAAAGGATCGCACAAGGAAGGGGCATATTTGGATGTACAATTCGGTTATTTGTATATATCTCGCAAACCAATAAATTTATATAAACCAAACTTTCTGCAGTCGGTTCTCTTACGTACCCCATCACACACCATGAAATTTGTTGAAATCGGATAATAACCATGCCCACCTTCCCATACAAGGGTTTGGTTGAAAATTACTAAAAGTGGGTTAACTCACTAACGAAAAACGTCAGAAATACTAAATTTTACAGAAGAACTTGCAGAAGGAAGCCGCACTCATATTTTTTTACAAAATGGAAAATGGGCGTGCCATCGCCCACTTATGGGTCAAAAACCATATCTCAGGAACTACTCAACCGATTCGAATGAAATTCGGTATATAATATTTTCTTGATACCCTGACGACACGCGTGGAAAATGGATGAAATCGGTAACTCAATTCTGAACTCCGTCTTATTCCTTCACTTTATAATATATAGATAAGGAACCAATGAAGTTTGCGAAATAAAACTTTACAAAAATACTGTATATCATCTATGGCTTCACTTATGAATATATTTTCGAAATCGGACTATAACTTTTCAAAGCCCCGAACATTAAATTTGAAGAATTCAGTGCCCAATAGTAATTTTTTACCGAAAATTTCGGTAAACCTCTCAGGTACCTTAATTTAATTAAGAGGAAATATTTTTCTTCTAATAGTGTGTCTCAGTACCAGAAATGGTTAAAATCGGGTTATAACATCCCCTAGCTCTCATATACCTTATTATAGGATTTTAAAATTGGGTCAAATTGTGTGTTATCTTAATAAAAATATATCAATAAATTGCGAGAGTATAAAATGTTCGGTTGCACCCGAACTTAGCCTTTCCTTACTTGTTTTGTTTTGTTTTTATAGAAAAGCTGTTGTGTGAAGAGCTTATAATATAAATCAAACAAAAGACACAGAGGATTGACTCTTTACGCATTTAAATGATTTGTGTCGGAGTCTTAGTAATCAGTAACAAGTAAGGGAAGGCTAAGTTCGTGTGCAACCGAACATTTTATACTCTCGCAATTAATGAAAAAATTTTATTAAGATAACACACAAATTTACCCATAAATTCGGCATAAAGTAGAATAACGAAAATCGTCACATATAGATATGAGGGCTGAGGTAATTCCTGAACCGATTTCATTAAATTTCACCAGCAAGACACACTCACTTAATTTTGCTAAGATATCTCACATATTAACCAATACATATATGCGGGGATGTGGTCATATGTAGAAGTTCACGCAAGTGAGGAAAGTTTCTGATTGCCATTCACTTGGCATTGGCCAGGAACAATTCTTTTGCATATGGCTCAAGCAGCTCACGGCTTCCGGTTTTGGACCAAGTATCCTCTGGGTAGCCAACAGACATCCGTTTGAAGGCGAGCTAAAGTGAAAAGGCGAAGTCCACTTCTGCGGTTGTTCGTTGGGTTTGGGACCCACCACTTAAACACACCTCCCTTATGAAATACAGACTCCGTCGCCGAGCCCTGGCATTCACCCCGGTGGATGAGCCACAATCCGCATCAAAGCGAGGTTCTTCAACATATCGCTGCTTTGCGCCCACGGTTCAACGGAAGAGAAGGACGATGTGACCAAAGATGCTCTGTATGAGCGCTGCCCCTGCCACGATGTCAAAATCGTGCTTGGCGATTTCAACGCCAGGGTGGGTAAAGAGTGTGTCTATGGCACAACAGTCGGAAAATTCAGCCTCCATAACGAAACACCGCCAAACGGCCTGAGACTGATAAACTTCGCTGGTGCCCGAAATATGGCTGTCTGAAGTACCAGATTCCAGCACAAGAAAATTCATCAAGCGACGTGGCTGTCCCCTGATTGAAACACGCGCAATCAAATCGATCACGTTGTGATAGACGGAAGACATGTCTCCTTTGTTTTAGACGTGTATACGCTCCGGGACCAAATATTGAGTCGGACCATTATCTAGTAGCAGCAAAGATACGTACTCGCCTCTGTACAGCAAAGTGAACAAACACAAGGAATGTTTGACGTCGAAAAACTGCAATCACAACAGACAGCCTAACGATTTTCTACTCGACTTGCACTCCTGTTCTCTAAAAGAACACTCACTCACCAGCATCTCGATATAAGGGAGCTGTGGAACGGCATCTCAAACTCATTGCATTCCGCTGCAGCGGAAACAATTGGTCTTCGGCAACGACGAAAAACCAGTTGGTACTATGAGAATGGTCGTTCCGCAGTGGAGAGAAAACTGCCTACCTCGCAACGTTGCGATCGACCACAACACGTTCGGGGTGGGATAGATATCGAGAACTGAAGAAGGAAGCGAGACGCATATGCAGACGTTAAAAGAGAGAGGCGGAAATACGTAAGTTTGAAAAGCTTGTAAAGCTGGCCGACATGGGTAACGCTCGAAAATTTTATGAAAAGATGAGGCGATTTACAGAAGGTTTCAAGACCGGAGCATTATCATGTAGGGACCGAGGAGGTAATCTGGTAACGGATGTCCAGAGCATACTGAGATTATGGAGGGAACATTTCCGACCTGCTGAATGGCAAAGAAAGTACAACACCAGGAGATGGCGAACCCGATTCCCCAATCGATAACGATGGAACAGATGTTCCATTACCCGACCATGGAATCGAATAGCAATTTCCCGCTAGAAGACCAACAAAGCGGCGAGGGCCGATGGATTACCAGCCGTGCTATTCAAATGCGGCGACGAAGAACTGATAAAATGCATGCTTCATGAGCTTCTTTGCAGGAAGAAAGTATGCTTGACGATTGGAATCTCAATGTGCTCTGCCCAATCCATAAAAAGGGAGAACACACAATCTGTGCCAATTAGTGCCAATAATCTAGTGTGGCTTTAGACCTGGTAAATCCACAATTGACCAGATATTCACCATGCGCCAAATCTTGGAGAAGACCCGTGAAAAGAGGATCGACACACACCACATTTTGGTCGATTTTAAAGCTGCTTTCGACAGCACGAAAAGGAGATGTCTTTATTTCGCGATGTCTGAATTTGGTATCCCCGCAAAACTAATACGGCTGTATAAGTTGACGTAGAGCAACACCAAAAGCTATGTCATGATTGGGAAGGCCCCCTCGAACCGTTCGATACCAAACGAGGTTTCAGACGAGGGGACTCACTATCGTGTGACTTCTTTAACTTGAGCTCCAAAGCTAAATAGAGAAAGTACAATACTCTATAAGAGTGTACAGCAGCTGGCGTACACCGATGATATTGATATCATTGGAAACAACACCCGAGCCGTTTGTTCTGCTTTTTCCAGACTAGACAAGGAAGTGAAGCACATTTGTCTGGTGGTGAATGAGGACAAGACGAAATATCTCCTGTCATCAAACAAAAAGTGAGCGTAATCGCGTCTTGGCTCCCACGTCACTGTTGACAGTCATTACTTTAAAGTAGTAGATAATTTCGTCTACCTGGGAAACAGCTTCAACAGCTTCAACAACACCAACAATGTCAACCTCGAAATCCAGCGCAGAATCACTCATACCAACAGGTGCTACTTTGGACTGAGTAGGCAATTGAAAAGTAAAGTCCTCTCTCGACGAACCAAAATCAAACTCTACTAGTCATTTATTATTTCCGTCCAGCTTTATGGTGCAGAAGCTTGTAAGATGTGAACATCACATGAGACGACACTAGGAGTTTTCGAGGGGAACATTTTGCGCAAGATTGATGGTCCTCAGAACACTGGCAACGGCGAATGCCTATGGCTGGAACGATGAGCTGTACGATTTATACGATGACCTTGACATGGTTCAGCGAATAAAAAGACAGCGGCTACACTGGCTAGGTCATGTTGTCCGAATGGACAAAAACTCTGCGGCTTTGAAAGTGTTCGATGCAGTAGGTACTCGCCGGAGGAAGCCGAGGAAGGGGAAGGCGTCCACTCGGTTGGAGGGACCAGGTGGAGAGCCTGGACCTGGTTAAACTTGGGATCTCCAACTGGCGCCGAACTTCGACGGAAAGAGAGCAGTGGCGTGCTATCAGTGATTTGGCTATAACCGGCTAAACGTTTTCAACGCCAATCACATATATGTGTGCATGCCGTACATCTTCATACATATTTACGACAAGCCGATTTTCTACCAACAACGCAATGTTGCGTTGGTTTGACGTCTCGCAGGCGGCCATCAATCCCTTCCTAATTACAATTGCGCTTATTATGTATGTTGGATAGTATTGACCTACAATTAGAAAATTGATGTAAATAATTATATGTATTTAAATATTCTACCAATGCACTACAATTGATTTTTGTAAGAATCAAGTCATAAAAAATCAAACGATACTATGAGTTGGGGATCTGGACCCCTTTGCATGCGAACGCGCGACACTCTTTACAAGTCTTTGACATGAGAACAAAAAATTACAATTTGCGGCCATTCGTTGTCCGTGGCAACGAAGATGTTACTATAAACCATGAGGCACATATTTAGGAACATTATGCATATGGTTCTTTCGATTTTGTTTACGTGCACACATAATTTGAAATTATGAGCGAATTAAATTGGCTAGTAGGGTTCTGTGGTGAGACTAACTTATTGCGGCGAGTACCCCTGTAAAAAGAGGACCAATTTGTCAATCGGCACACCATGAACCTGCTCTATATTATACGTTCTCTGGATGAAGCAGCTACGTGAAATGATGTCACAGTTCCCTGCAGTTCAGCCAATGCAGGTCACTCATGAATTTAACACACCAATTAACATTACTCACTAGGGATTTCATTACCTATACTTAACTAGCTACCTAACTACATACATTCGGTTATAATTCACTACTTTTTTCATAACCTACCTTTATTTCAGTGGACACCATAAATAATTAAGAAATAACAATAAACTTAAAAAAAATTATTTATTTTTTTTCACAATTTTTATTTACCATTTGCATTGTACTCTTGAAAAGTATCGCCCAATGAGATTCTTTACTTCTCATACTGGTTAGGAAATCTGAAAAAGGAAGACCGTTACTAGAAATTAATGTTTATTACAAATTAATAAAATCACATATTTTCAACTGATGGTTGTCGTTGGTAATTCCTCTACGCTGATCTGCACTTCCTAATGCGTATTTCAATATGATTGGCATTTTTGACCCAAACCACCTGTAACTATAAAGAAATATATATATTTTATATCGTATTAATGAATTCACATATAATATAGTTTGAATATACATATTGTGACGAATATGTATGCTAGAATATACTAGAATCGGCAATCAAAATCGATAACTTTCCAGATTTATCCACACATCCATATTCGTAGTTGCCACAATGTTCGAGTGACGATAACTTGCTAACAATCGACTATATAAGGGCTGCCTGACAGGCAGCAACACACAGTTCTAATCAGAGAGTTGCTGAGTAAAGTGCAAGAAGTTATAAGTAAGAAGTTGTAAACTCTTATAACGAGTAATAAAATGTTAAGTTCTTTGAATTAGAAATAAAGATAAGTGTATAGCCATTAAATAGTGACTTTTTTGGACAATCCAGTGATCGAACTCAGGGTAGAGTTTCTGCGTAAACGATTTATTTTGAAAATCCGTTACAATTGGTGTCAGAAGTGGGATTGACAAATAAAATTCCATAGGAGATAATGGTTAAGTTCAAGAGAGTTGCCGAGTAAAGTGCAAGAAGTTATAAGTAAGAAGTTGTAACCTATTATAACGAGTAATAAAATGTTAAGTTCTTTGAATTAGAAATAAAGATAAGTATATAGCCATTAAATAAGGACTTTTTTTGACAATCTAGTGATCGAACTCAGGGTAGAGTTTCAGCGTAAACGATTTATTTTGAAAATCCGTTACAATTGGTGTCAGAAGTGTGATTGACAAATAAAATTTCATAGGAGATAATGGTTAAGTTCAACGATTTAAAGATACCACAACTGAACAAGTAAGGAAAGGCTAAGTTCGGGTGCAACCGAACATTTTACACTCTCGCAATTTATTGATATATTTTTATTAAGATAACACACAATTTGACCCAATTTGAAAATCTTATAATTAGGTATATGAGAGGTAGCCGCCATTCTGTGGGGGAAGACAATGATCATTGATCAATACACAATCCCCAAGCTGAGGCGCCCTTTGTGGTGTTTTCCACCGGTACCTTCTGTGGAGGTCCTTTAAATAATTTTATTTCCATCGGCGACTTAATTCATGATGGAGAATTTTAATTCTTTCCCATCTGTTTCTCCACGCCTGGCTCAGTTATGGCCAGGATGGGCGCTCCTTTAAGAAAATGCCCAGAAGTGAATGCAGTGAAGTCTGAGGGATCTTGCGAGAGTGCAGCGAGAGGCCGTGAGTTGAGAACGGCTTCAATTCTGGTTAACAATGTTGAGAATTCTTCATAATTAAATTTGTAGTTGCCAGCCAGCTTCTTAAAATGAGATTTGAAGCTTTTTACAGCTGATTCCCATAGGCCACCATATGAGGAGCGCTTGGAGGTATAAACTGCCAATCGATACCTTGGGGAGCGTATTTTTGGACAATATCGGGTAAGACTTGTTTCATGAAAACCCCAAATTGTCTTTCTGTCGCTCTTTGAGCTCCGATAAACGTTGCGCCATTATCGCTCATTATTTTTGAGGGGAAGCCACGTCGTCCGACGAAGCGAGCAAATGCTGCGAGAAAAGCGTCCGTCGTCAGATTAGTACATAGCTCAAGGTGGACTGCTTTTTCGCGGCTGAAGTAGCGCGTTTGTGTAGATGTGATATGATCGATCTTTGCATTTTGTAGGTCTTGGTGCGTCAATGTATCGCATAAGGGATAAGTTAATCCTTTGACTTTCAATTTGAGGCGCTCTATGAATTTGAGCATATAGGCGACTACTCTGAGTGCCCGGCGGAACGATGAAAACCGTTGAAGGTTGTCAGTATCATCCAGTGTTGCAAGATAAGTGTCGATTTTTCGACTTTCTGGGGCTATTATGTTTCGCATGAGCGATTGTGGCCGAGAATCGGGAGATTCTGTTAACCATCTGGGACCATTTCACCATAGGGTGGTGGTGGCGAGATGCAGAGGTTTGCATCCTCTTGTACCTAGATCAGCAGGGTTGTCAGCACTGGCTACGTGGCGCCAAGTGGCTGATCCCACTAGGTCAAGTATTTGAGACGTTCTGTTAGAAATATTTTCTAAACATGCTTGAACTATTTCGGAATCGGACCAAAGATATAATTTGTATCTTACCATGTTTAAATGGGTCTGCACCATAGATACTAGCTTGGCTAGTAGCAGTGCGCCGCAGAGTTCAAGCAGTGGTAGACTTTGCGCTTTTAAAGGAGCACCTTTCGCCTTTGCTACTAGTAGGTGACTTGTTGTAGCTATATCGCTTTGTGTGCGCACATAGATAGTGGCACAATATGCCTTTTCAGAGGCGTCGCAAAAGCCGTGTAGTTCTACTTTGTATTCGGGGGAATAGTTTACCCACCGAGGAATTTGTATCTGAGAAATGTCGTTCAGATTACTAGCAAACTGGGACAATTTTTCTAAACGAAGAGGCTTTACTTGTTCGTCCCAGTCAGTTCCGTCTAGCCATAATTCTTGGATCAGGATTTTCGCTTCTATCATAATTGGCGAAAGCCATCCTGCGGGATCGAAAAGTTTTGCCACAGAAGATAAAATTTGTCTCTGTCTGTCTGTAGTATATGAAATCTTATCAGATGTCGCATTCCATTGGATGCCTAGTGTTTTTGTTGTACTTTCCTTTTCGAATACAAGAAAATTAGTATCCAACAAATGATCTTTTGGAATATTTTTTAAGATATTTGGGTGATTGGCTGTAATCTTTTTTAACGGAAATCCTGCGGTGTTGAGGGCATTTATTACCTGTGATAAGGACTCGTATGCTAATGGAAGACTGTGGCTTTCAGACAAGATATCGTCTACATATGTTTGTGTTTTTAACACTTGTGTTACCATGGGAATTCTGACTTTGTGTCTTCTGCCAGTTCGTGGAGAGTATTTAGGGAATTCCCCGAGCTAGTGGATCTCGATGCATTAAATACAACTCTAACTTTTGTTTTTTTTTTTTTAACAGGCTTTACTACTGCGTGATGTGGCAAGTAGAATGAGTGATATTTGCCTTTTATGATTTTTTCGCATGGGCTTATTTTCTTCATGTGATCTAAATGGAGGTATTATTCTAAGACACTATCGTACTCCTGTTTGAGTTCACCTTTTCTAAGTAGGTTTTTTTCCATACTTAGAAACTGCTGAATTGCAGAGGTGCGAGAGTGACCTAAGGCGAGTGTGTCTGGAAATTGTTGTTTTAGTGGTAGTCGTACGACATACCGACCATTATCTGATCGAGTAATTGTGGCTTTGTAAAAGTCTTCACAATACTGATCTTCTCGTGTTGTAACCGAAATGGGGGGAGCTCTTCTAACTCCCAAAATTTCCTTAATTGTGAATTAAGACATTCGTTGGATATTTCTTCAACTTCAGTTGTCATGGTGGAAACTGTTTCAGTAACTAGTCCACTTAGTATCCAACCGAAGATAGTATTTTGAGCTAGAAGGGTGTTTGAGATTTTTTCAACACCTTCTAGTATAATTTGTGGTATAACGTCGCTGCCTAGTAGAATGTCTATTTGAGCTGGGGTGTTGCAGTTGGGATCTGCTAGAGTTAGGTGTGAAACCTTATCCCAATGCTTGCTTTTTATTTGATAGCTTGGAAGCATGTTTGTTAGTTGTGGTAAGACTATAGCTTCTGCTAGAATGCGCTTATTCGTTTAGTTGGATATTATGGTAATGGGGCAGATTTTATTAGAGTTCTGTATAACTCTTCCACCCATTCCCGTAATTTCATATTTTGCTTGTTTCGTTGGCAGTTTTAGTTTATTTTGTGCCTTAGACGCTATGAAGGATCGTTGTGATCCTTGGTCTATTAAGGCCCTAAGTTTGAACAGTTCTCCTCGGTGTTCGATGGAGACGACTGCTGTGGGTAGTAATACCATACTTTGAATTTCGCTATGTAGTGCTTGGGTCTTTGATGCCTTTGAGCAACATGGTGCCTCTTGGCCAATTTCGGGGTTTTGTGTTTCAGGAGTTGCTGTTGCAACTAAACCCGTGGTTCTTTTTGTGCTAATGTAAGCATTATTTTGAGGTCGCATAAGAGGTTTGTTAAAATGCAACATTGAGTGGTGTCTTTTTTGACAATAAACGCAGTTGAATTTGCTTTCGCAATTATTTATATTATGTGTGTGGGACAAGCAGTTTGTACAGAGTCGTTTTGATCTAACAAAGTTGTTCCTTTCACTAATATTTAATTTTTTAAATTTCTCGCAAGATTTTTTTTTATGACCCCCCTTACACATTTCACATACTGATTGCCATTTATTGGCTTGGTTTGACACGAAGGAGTGTTTTTTATTAACGTGTGTATTGTATTGTATATGTTTGCTGGCTTGAGGTTTAAGCAAGTTTTAACTTGACTCATTTTTATGACTTGATAGATTTATATTTTGGTTGTCCATTCGCTCGGCTATCTCGTACTGAGCAGCGAGGAATGTTTTCATTTGCTCCCATGTGGGCATTTCTCTTCTATCGTCTAGTGACTGTTCCCATCGTAGTAACGCAGCCTCAGGGAGTTTTTCTGCACAAATAGTTACTATCATATGGTCCCAATATTCTACGGGAGCATTTCGTGTTTGTAATACTGATAGGTACTCTTTTATTTTCATATCTTTGGACTAGTGCTTGCCAAGCCAGCTTAAAATTTTCGCCATTTAAACCGAATTGCTTGACGATCATGCCTGCTTCCCCTTGTGTTTTGTACCTTAGGTGGTATAGCTTTTGTGCATCATCTATAAAAAGGGCTGTGAATATGTCCCGGAAGGACGGCCATTGATCATAACATCCGTGAAATATTTCTGTATCGCATGCTGGGACTTGGAGATAAATGTCTGAATTATCTTCTTGGGGTTTTATTTGTGCCAACTCTACTCTCGATTGGGGAGTAGGCGCGATTGACTTCAAAAGTTTTAATTGATCTGAGATCATAATTTTTCTGTCTACATACTGCTCTAAACCATTTTTAAATTTGGCGTAAGCCGAAGATTTAAAATTTTCTGGTAGATCTGTATCATCAGTTTCTACGATTAAGTCATATACAGCTTGGAGACGTATCTAAAAATTTTCGATTGTTTGACCTTTTATTTCTAGTGCCGATTCAGAATTATCTTTCATCGGCGAAGAATCAAATCGAGTGCAGTATCTGTCACTCTCAGAAATAAATTTAGTGTATAATATGTCTTCCCCCCTGTTTTGTTTCGTAGTACCCTGCTTAGAGAGTGTAGCTTCTGCAGGTGCACATGGACTCTTATCGTCTGAAATCATTTTAGAAACTTTTAAAAATTGGGTCGCTTTAGATTCCTTTGAATCTAATTTCATTTAGACAATGTTAATTAATAAAATATAGGTATATTTTCTTTCAGTGTTAACTGAGAATTGTGGTAACCGAAAATTCTTTTAAATAAATAAGAGTTGTTATTTCCGAAAAATTACTCAAAAGTCACGTTTGTCGTTTTTATTTTCGCGTTTGTAAATACTTGCGATTTTTGTATTGCAATAATTATTTAGTATGGAATAATCCGTATGCCCTTGTATGTGAGCGCACTCGTGATTATAGGGGTCAATACCCTTTGTATTTACATATGTGTGCATGAAATGTGCTTATGTATGTATGTGCATATACCCTGCCAGCCAAAGGTGGTGAAAAAGCTGGTTAAACCAAAGCTTTTTAAACCAACAAAAGTGGTGAGTTTGCCATAGGCCAGCATAGCTGCTTGTGAGTTTTTTAACCACTATTCCCCTCACACGTACGAATTCATGTGATCTTACATCTCAGTTGCGCTCATTATGCAGTGTCATATAATTTATATACACAAAAATATAGCTGAACTGCTCTAATATCCCTAATTGTCAGCTGATGCAGGGTTGCATTTTTTTCATCCCTATTTATAAATTTTCTTAAAATTTCAAACATTTTATTTTAATTTCAAAATTATTTTATTAAACTTTATTTATTTATATGTTAACATATTTACATTTTATTTTTATAATTATTTAACATAATAATAATAATTTTTACAATTATTAGCATAATTAAATATTTATTATATAAAATATTTTTTGTAAAATATGTTATTGATATCTGAAAATAAAAGATAAGATAAAAGAAAAAGATTATTAATATCTGAAAAAGAGAATATTGGTTGAGAAA
Source organism: Zeugodacus cucurbitae (assembly GCF_028554725.1). Lineage (NCBI taxonomy): Eukaryota > Metazoa > Arthropoda > Insecta > Diptera > Tephritidae > Zeugodacus > Zeugodacus cucurbitae. Next base: position 33,398,097 of record NC_071668.1, read on the forward strand.
TATATTAAATAAATAAAAATAATATAATATCTGAAAAAAAGATTAATAATAGCTGAAAAAAGATTAATTAAATAATAATAATTATAAAATATTAATTAAATATTTGTAATTATAAATTCTGAAAAAAATTAATTAATGGTGAAAAAAAAATCTGAAAAAAGGTTAATTAAAGCTGAAAAAATATTTATTAATAAATAATAATTATAAAATCTAAAAAAAAATTAATTAAATAAAATCTAAAAAAGGTTAATTGAAGCTGAAAAAATATTAATTAAATATAAATAATAATAGTTAATATGAATTATTACTTCTCCAATGTTACAATATTGTAATAAAACCAATTTTATTAAATAAATGAACATGAAATTATGGGTTAATGTTAAGCGCATATTTATAAGTATTTCAAACACCATTTACAGATATAAAAAGAACCACGCACCACAATGAAACAAGCAATAAAATAACAGCACAACATAAAGTAAAATTATATACATATATATTTCTATAGCAAAAAATTATATATTATAAATTAATTTTAATTCATTATTTCATTATTATATATTATAAATTAATTATAATTCATTATTTCATTAAACATTAAATTTACTTATTATTACGCCTAATTTGTTTTTGTCTATTATGGCTTAAAGTAACATAATGCTTAATAGCTAACATTTTTTCTACATGCATACTTGCAAATGCAGCTATTTGTACATAAAACATTAAAATTTAAATCTATTATCGTATTATATATATATCGTAATATATATATTTTATTAAATTTACCGAGAGTGAGGTCCACTATTTTTAACTTTATTAGCGCCTTCTTTCCTGCTTTTCCATCGCAGTTGTACAGCCACACCAACTCGTCGCTAAACAGTGACTGCAACACTTTTTCTATGGTCCCCTTGGTCGATTTTAATTTGAAAATAATGCCCGCCTATAAATGTATAATTATTAATATATTTATATATATATATATGGAAGGAAACATGAACTTACCATAGCGTCAGCGTGAGCCTTGTGGTTAAGGTGCTCCTCCATCTTCTTCAGTGTTTCCTCTGACGACATAGGGAGTAAGCTTTGCAACAAAATTTGTTCCTCACTCCCCACATCGCCAGTTATACGGCTTACACTGCGGTGGGTTTTTGCGTGCTGCACCTCAGCACGTTCGGGCATCTGAAATTTGAAATAAATATTAAATAATCAAAATATTACAATATTGGTATAATAAATACCTTCTCTGCAAGAGCACTTTCCACAGTTGTGAGGCGATTTAAAAGTGTCTCTTGTCGAAGTTCCATTCTACCAAGGGTCTCCAATATCTGTTGCAGTACCATTGCAGTATCTGTTGTTTCGTTGCTGCTAACTGTGGGTTGGGTGGCCATACGCTCTGAGTGAGCTTGTGCGATGCTGAAACGGCGCATTTCTCCTCCTACAAAGAAAGTTACAATTAATAGAATGAAAAACATATAAGTAGAGTAAATTCCTTTTACCATCTCGCTGATTTGCATCAATTCTATCTTCTTCCTCAACCAAGAATGAGAAGTCCATTTTCTACGAAAAATTATAAAATAAATTATGCAATAATGGAATTAAAATAAATTTATTCCCTATTGGAATAGAACAATACTTAAATTCTAAATCTACTTTTTGAATAATTTTAATGTCCTCATCTATAATTTGACCTACTAGGATACCCAAGCCAGATGAGGACACTAAGGGTTCTCTAAAAACATCACCCACTTTTGTCAAAACAACACAACCAAAAGTATCTGGTTGGTTTTGTTGGTTGACAATTTTTAAAGAGCCTATTTTATTGCTAAAAAAAAAACTCTTTATCTTTTTTAAAATTAATAATAAACTTATCTATTTGAGAAATATTGCTAGAATCTGTAAAATTTCTTCTTTCTTCTATTCTTAAATATAATTGCTGTAAAATCTTATTGGGGTTACTAATAGTTTTTTTTATATATTGCATATGATTTTCAAATTTTTATGCTGAAAAATTATCTAAGTGCCCGAATTTTTTAACGCAATCAGTTAAATGTAAAAGACCATGAATATTGAAACTAATTAAATGCTCTCCATAAAAATTACTAAATAACTTAACAAATTCTTTCAACATTTCGTTAGCAACATTAGATTCTACTCTACATGATTTTTCGCAACTTAGGAGTCGAATACCGGATTGTAGCAAAAGAAAATGATAATATAAATCGTCCGGAATGCAATCATTTAATACAAATAAACCCGAATATAATAAAAATTGACGGAATTCTGTGGACTTCCAGTTACTTATTTCGTCCAGATCTCTACTGCGTCTGGAAAACTCAGAGGGAACGTGGTTATTAACATGTACTATTTTCTCATTCATTTTTGTTACGTTCCCTCTCTTAATAAGTAACTGAAGTAGTTTTTTTGTAACCCCTAAATCAACTAAATGCAATTTCTAACGGAAATTGAAAAACCATGTCAATATTTACAGATTCTAGCAAAATTTCCGCATGCTTAAAATGGTCTATATGATGGCTTATTTCTAATCTATTCTTAAATGAAATACTAGTTCTCAATTCTCCTACAGTTTGTGAGAAACACACACTCCTTTCTTTATAAACCCCTTCCTGAATGCATTTAGGACAACTATTCTTCCCGGCGTGTGACTTTATACCTGTTACAAATGCGCGAGCGGGTGTGACAAACAAAAATCCTAACACTAAACTCTTTTAAACTCTGACTAGATCCTATTTTAACGCCATTTTGTTGCAAAAACTTAAGTTCGTCACAAAATTCTCTAATAAAATAAAATCATTCACATTCGCTGGCTTACCCATTCCTGAGAAGCATGCGATTGTAAATGGTCTTGAGCTAGGGAAGCCTACTACATGACCTAAAATTGCCCTATTGGAACTTTTATATAATTTAAGTCCATCTATTCCTACATCTATAGAAACTCTTTCTACGCTGTCTAAAAAATCAAAATCTGAAAAATTAAAATTGTATTGTATTCCTAAATACAAAAATTCACCCTCAGGTAGATATCTAAATTTTACTGGCTCTCGACTAGTACCTAAAAGAGTCCTTGCACTTAACGGCAGCCCTTTAATACCTGTTCTATCTAATGTTTGTAAAAGGTCCGTCAAACTAGTTTGTGATATTTTATTTTTTATAGCCCATGACTTTAACCCCTTACAAATTTCCTCATTAACGTCTTTGTCAATTGTTTCTGTATTATTGTCAATCTCTTCATCTTCAAACAAAAATCTGTCAATTTCGCTTTCACTACTATACTTCGTTTCCTTTTCAATTTCTATATTACTTAATGTTTCCCTACAGTTATCTGCTACATCACTGTCTAATCTATGAGAAACTGCTGCCCTGCTTGTGTATGGTATATCAGCGCTATCTAATCTAAAAGATTCGTTTATATTGCGAAACTTCGCAACTTCAGCCCGAAATCTAGCCTTTTCCTTGCTCAATAGGTTTGCAAACGTCCATTTGTTCATTTTAAATAATAATAATAATTCTAAGATAATAATAAAGATAAAATATTAATAGTTATTATATAATATAATAGTAATTATATATATATATATATTTGGCGTAGGAACCGCTTTAAGCGATTATAGCCGAATCCACCAGAGCGCGCCACTCATTCCTCCTTTTTGCTTTTTGGCGCCAACTGGAAACACCAAGTGAAGCCAGGTCACTTTGCACTTGGTCTTTCCACTGGAGTGGAGGTCGTCCTCTTCCGCGGCTTCCTCCAGCGGGTACTGCATCGAATACTTTCAGAGCTGGAGTGTTTTCTTCCATCCGTACAACATGACCTAGCCAGCGTAGCCGCTGTCTTTTTATTCGCTGAACTATGTCAATGTCGTCGTATAAATCGTACAGCTCATCGTTCCATCGTCTGCGGTAATCGCCGTTGCCAATGTTTAGAGGACCATAAATCTTGCGCAAAACCTTTCTCTCGAAAACCCCAAGAGTCGTCTCATCGGCTGTTGTCATCGTCCACGCTTCAGCGCCATACATCAGGACGGGAATAATGAGCGACTTATAGAGTTTGATTTTGGTTCGTCGAGAGAGGACTTTACTTTTCAATTGCCTACTCAGTCCAAAGTAGCACCTGTTGGCAAGAGTGATTCTGCGTTGGATTTCAAGGCTGACATTGTTGGTGTTGTTAATGCTGGTTCCCAGATAAACGAAATTATCTACAACTTCAAAGTTATGACTGTCAACAGTGACGTGGGAGCCAAGACGCGAGTGCGCTGACTGTTTGTTTGATGACAGGAGATATTTCGTCTTGTCCTCATTCACCACCAGACCCATACGCTTCGCTTCTTTACCTAGTCTGGAAAACGCAGAACAAACGGCGCGGTTGTTGCTTCCGATGATATCAATATCATCGGCATACGCCAGGAGCTGTGCACTCTTGTAGAAGATTGTACCCTCTCTATTTAGTTCTGCAGCTCGTATTATTTTTTTCAGCAATAGATTGAAGAAGTCGCACGATAGTGAGTCACCATGTCTGAAGCCTCGTTTGGTATCGAACGGCTCGGAGAGGTCCTTCCCGATCCTGACGGAGCTTTTGGTGTTGCTCAACGTCAGCTTACATAGCCGTATTAGTTTTGCAGGGATACCAAATTCAGACATCGCGGCATAAAGGCAGCTACTTTTCGTGCTATCGAAGGCAGCTTTAAAATCGATAAAAAGATGGTGAGTATCGATTCTTCTCTCTCGGGTCTTTTCCAAGATTTGGCGCATGGTGAATATCTGGTCCATTGTGGATTTTCCAGGTCTAAAGCCACACTGATAAGGTCCAATCAGTTCGTTGACGGTGGGCTTTAGTCTTTCACACAATACGCTCGACAAAACCTTATATGCGATATTGAGGAGACTTATACCACGGTAGTTGGCGCAGATTGTGGGGTCTCCCTTCTTATGGATTGGGCAGAGCACACTAAGATTCCAATCGTCAGGCATGCTTTCTTCCGACCATATTCTACAAAGAAACTGATGCATGCACCTTATCAGTTCTTCGCCGCCGTATTTGAATAGCTCGGCCGGTAATCCATCGGCCCCCGCCGCTTTGTTGTTCTTCAAGCGGGTAATTGCTATTCGAATTTCTTCATGGTCGGGTAATGGAACATCTATTCCATCGTCATCGATTATGGAATCGGGTTCGCCATCTCCTGGTGTTGTACTTTCACTGCCATTGAGCAGGTCGGAAAAGTGTTCCCTCCATAATCCCAGTATGCTCTGGACATCCGTTACCAGATTACCTTCTCGGTCCCTACATGATAATGCTCCGGTCTTGAAACCTTCTGTAAGTCGCCTCATCTTTTCATAAAATTTTCGAGCATAACCCATGTCGGCCAGCTTTTCAAGCTTTTCATACTCACGCATTTCGGCCTCTTTCTTTTTACGTCTGCATATGCGTCTCGCTTCCCTCTTCAGTTCTCGATATCTATCCCACCCCGAACGTGTTGTGGTCGATCGCAACGTTGCGAGGTAGGCAGTCTGTTTTCTCTCCACGACAATTCTCATCGTACCAACTGGTTTTTTGGCGTTGCCGGAGACTAATTGTTTCGGCTGCAGCGGTATGCAATGAGTTTGAGATGCCGTTCCACAGCTCCCTTATATCGAGATGCTGATGAGTGCTCTCAGAGAGCAGGAGTGCAAGTCGAGTAGAAAATCGTTCGGCTGTCGGTTGTGATTGCAGCTTTTCGACGTCGAACCTTCCTTGTGTTTGTTGACGGGCGTTCTTTGCTGCACAGAGGCGAGTGCGTATCTTTGCTGCTACTAGATAATGGTCCGAGTCGATGTTGGGACCGCGAAGCGTACGCACATCAAAAACACTGGAGACATGTCGTCCATCTATCACAACATGATCGATCTGGTTGCGAGTGATTCGATCCGGGGACAGCCAAGTAGCTTGATGGATTTTCTTATGCTGGAATCTAGTACTACAGACGACCATATTTCGGGCCCCGGCGAAGTCGATCAGCCTCAGACCGTTTGGTGATGTTTCGTCATGGAGGCTGAATTTTCCGACTGTTGTGCCAAAGACACCTTCTTTACCCACCCTAGCGTTGAAATCGCCAAGCACGATTTTTACATCGTGGCGGGGGCAGCGCTCATAGGTACGTTCTAGGCGCTCATAGAAGGTATCTTTGATCACTTCGTCCTTCTCTTCCGTCGGGGCGTGGGCGCAAATCAGCGATATGTTGAAGAAGCTCGCTTTGATGCGGATTGTGGCTAGACGTTCATCCACCGGAGTGAATGCCAGTACTCGACGACGGAGTCTCTCTCCCACCACAAATCCAACACCGAATTTGCGCTCCTTTATATGGCCGCTGTAGTAGATGTCACAAGGACCCACCTTCTTCCGTCCTTGTCCCGTCCATCGCACTTCTTGGACGGCGGTGATGTCAGCCTTTAGTTGTATGAGGACATCAACCAGCTGGGCAGAGGCACCTACCCAATTAAGAGTCCGGACATTCCAGGTGCATGCCCTCAAATCATAGTCCTTTATACGTTTGCCGTGGTCGTCATCAGAAGGGGGGTTTCTCATCCGAGGCCTGTGTTTCTTATTCACTGGTTATTCGTTTTTATGTGGTGGGTCCCAAGCCCTACGCACAACCGCATAAGCGGGCTTCGCCTTCTCACTTTAGCTCGCCTCCAAACGGATGTCTGTTAGCTACCCAGGGGATACTTGGTCTAAAACCGGAAGTCGTGAGCTGCTTGAGTCATATGCAAAAGAATCGTTCCTGGCCACTCCCAAGTGAATGGCAATCAGAAACTTTCCTCACTTGCGTGAACTTCTACATATGACCCCATCCCCCAATAATTAATAAAATGTAATATAATATAAGTATATATAGATAATTATAGTTCTAATAAAAAAGAAAAAAACGAGCCGAATACCAATATCAAAAAACGCAATCTGAAAAAAAAAAAATTATGAAATTAATAATGCGCAGGCCGCTTGAAACACTTTTCTTTTTATATTTTTTTTTTTTCAAATCCGCAGGCACACAAAACATAAGCATGCACTCAAATTATTGCACTGCGCAGGCACACAACACATATATGAGAATATCCGCCACAGAAAATCGATTAGTTTGTTGCATTATTTCACTGCTCAGGCACACAAAACATAAGCATGCACTCCAATTATTTCACTGCGCAGGCACACAAAACATAAGCATGCACTCAAATTATTTCACTGTGCAGGCAAACAAAACATGAGCATGCACTCAAATTATTTCACTGTGCAGGCACACCAAACATAAATTGCTGCACTGCGAAGGCACACAAAATATATAATGTAAGCAAAACTTACATTTTTTTGTTTGCTGCTGCTTCTATGCTATGCTGCTATGTTGCTGGTTGTTGTGTGCTGCTAGAATAATAACAAATTAGTTAATTTTATATAAATTATAATAAAAAATATTAACAATTCCATTCAACTCACCTTTTTAACCATATGTGCGCAAATGACTCGCGTTTTTTCAGTTTTTTTATATTTCCCTTTAGGGGATTTTTTTGGCACCAATGACAATTATGTTTTCTCTTTCGCACTCATTTAATAAGAACAAGAAATGAGATAACTAGTTTTGTTCTGTTTGGGAAATTCAAAATGTATTAACCCTAGTATGATTAATTCGACTTTTGAGGAACATATTTCTAAGCATTTTAGAGGAATTATTTTTTCATCGCATTAGGGTTAAAAAACAAAACAACCCAAACGTGTGCGTTGGTGTTAGTAATTGAAGAAATATGAGGGGAAAGTGGTTAGGCCTGGCTGGCAGGGTAATAATGCTCTTATATGTTGTTCGTTGTCCTGCTTATTTTTGTTTGACGAAGAACAAGGGGAACTACGTGAAATTCGCCAATAAGGACTTTGAATATTTATATATGTATGTAGGTATATGTACTTTTTTTTTTTTGAAATGTGTAAAAGAGAAACTTGACTATGTGCGGGTGTTTGACCTCAGCACTTGTATATGAGTAATATGTAAATATGTAAATAATAAAAACACGCACAGAGTTATTTTTATAAGTTTATTTTATTTAATATAAACGTTTACTCTCCTTGAGTGCTTAAATGACACTGAATTTGAATCTGAATTTCTAAAATGTCGTCAACCACACTTCATGCTCATATCTGTATGTATAGGAGATGAAATGCGGGAGAGACTTTTGGGAGAAGAGTAACATACGATATATATATATATGTAAAGTACATAAGTCACTCCTCCCAACTTTAAAGCTTCCCATAGTTCTTAACTAGTATATAAGTATTAATTTATTTTATATATTTAATTTTTTTTTAAATCTACATTCTTATTTTTTTTATAATATTTCTCACATATTATTTTTACATTAATATTTAACATTTGGTTTTTTTTTATTATGCTTCAATTAATTATTATTTACATAAATAATTATGAAAATACAATTCTCTTCTTCTTGTTGACTGGCGTAGACACCGCTTACGCGGTTATAGCCGAGTCCAAAACAGCGCGCCACGCCTCCCTCCTTCTGGTAGTCTGGCGCCAATTGGTTATACCAAGCGAAGCCAGGTCCCTCTCCACCTGGTCCTTCCATAGGAGTGGAGGTCTCCCTCTTCCTCGGCTTCCACCAGCGGGTACTGCATCGAATACTTTCAGAGCTGGAGCACTTTCATCCATTCGAACAACATGACCTAGCCAGCGTAGCCGCTGTTTTTTATTCGCTGGACTATGTCTATGTCGTCGAATAACACATACAGATCATCGTTCCATCGTCTGCGGTATTCGCCGTTGCCAATGTTTAAGGGACGATAAATCCTCCGCAAAAACCTTTCTCTCGAAAACTCTTAGTGCCGTCTCATCGGATGTTGACATCGTTCACGCTTCTGCACCATAAAGTAGGACGGGAATGATGAGGGACTTGTAGAGTTTAGTTTTTGCTCATCGAGAGAGGAGTTTACTTTTCAATTGCCTACTCAGACCATAAACACAAATACTTTGCACAAATGGAGGATTACAATAGCTACAACTTTTCTTAGGTTTGTACTACGAATACAAATATATTCATATTTTCTAATCGTTAACAACAATTTCTATTTCTAATATTTTTCAGGCATGATAAACAAGACAACAACAAATCCCATCGGACATTTAGATTAGCAGTTGCACAACCTCTTTCCGACGAGCTGAACCTTTTTATGATGTACATATGGGATAGGATTGTATGGAATTGACATCAAACAATATTGGTTCATTAGTTTCGTTGGATCCTTACAGGATAGTTATAAGGAAATCGTTCGCGTTTAGTATTAATTTATTCATTTGCTAATTCATAATTTAGATGTAAAATATTATTAAATTATACAAATGAATGTTCGAATACTAATAACATTCGTAATAGTAATGGAATTTTATTTGATTTGTATAACAACAACTACAAAAAATAAAAATGTAATAATTAATACTAAATTTATATATGAAATATGTAAAACGTAAAAATTTAATAATTAATACTAACTTTATTTTTAAAATATGTAAATTTTGTCAATGTATAAATAGCTGCAAAAACGTTTGTAAAAAGTTCACTTTGTACTGAAATGCTAATATTTAAAAATTAATCTATAATGATTATTAAAAATTTAAAATATTATACAATACTAATTTATTAATGTAAATACATCATACAATTATAATAAATAAATAAAAATAAAACAATTTCAATTTTTCATTTTAAAAAGGAAAAGTAGGTGACCTATAGAATGAAGACCAATGGAGACCAATGAACCAAATATAAGTAACGAAACGGTGACCCAGCAAATGACCAATACCTGTGATTAAAGGGTTACCCTGAAAATGATAAATCGAACAGTCTTCACTGATAGGTATGTATGTATGTGATTGGCGTTGCAACCGTTTAGCCGGTTATAGCCGAATCGACGATAGTGCGCCACCTCTCTCTCTCCTTCGCAGTTCGGCGCCAGTTGGAGATCCCAAGTGTAACCAGGTCGCTCTCCACCTGGTCCCTCCAACGGAGTGGAGGCCTTCCCCTTCCTCGGCTTCCTCCGGCTGGTACTGCATCGAACACTTTCAGGGCTGGAGTGTTTTCGTCCATTCGGACAACATGACCTAGCCAGCGTAGCCGCTGTCTTTTTATTCGCTGAACTATGTCAATGTCGTCGTATAACTCGTACAGCTCATCGTTCCATCGTCTGCGGTATTCGTCGTTGCCAATGTTCTGAGGACCATAAATCTTACGCAAAATTTTCCTCTCGAAAACTCCTAGTGTCGTCTCATCTGATGTTGACATCGTCCAAGCTTCTGCACCGTAAAGCAGGACGGGAATGATAAGCGACTTGTAGAGCTTGATTTTGGTTCGTCGAGAGAGGACTTTACTGTTCAATTGCCTACTCAGTCCAAAGTAGCACCTGTTGGCAAGAGTTATTCTGCGCTGGATTTCGAGGCTGACATTGTTCGTGTTGTTGATGCTGGTTCCCAGGTATACGAAATTATCTACGACCTCGAAGTTATGACTGTCAACAGTAACGTGGGAGCCAAGACGCGAATGCACCGACTGTTTGTTTAATGACAGGAGATATTTCGTCTTGTCTTCATTCACCTCCAGACCCATTCGCATCGCCTCCTTATCCATGCGGGAAAAAGCAGAACAAACGGCGCGGTTGTTGCTTCCGATGATATCAATATCATCGGCGTACGCCAGGAGCTGTACACTCTTGTAGAAGATTGTACCTTTTCGGTTTAGTTCTGCAGCTCTTATAATTTTTTCCAGCATCAGGTTAAAGAAGTCGCACGATAGTGAGTCACCTTGTCTGAAACCTCGTTTGGTATCGAACGGTTCGGAGAGGTCCTTCCCAATCATGACGGAGCTTTTGGTGTTGCTCAACGTCAATTTACACAGCCGTATTAGTTTTGCGGGGATACCAAATTCAGACATCGCGGCGTAAAGGCAGCTCCTTTTCGTGCTGTCGAAAGCAGCTTTAAAATCGACAAAAAGGTGGTGTGTGTCGATCCTCTTTTCACGGGTCTTCTCCAAAATTTGGCGCATGGTGAATATCTGGTCAGTTGTCGATTTTCCAGGTCTAAAGCCACACTGATAAGGTCCAATCAGTTTGTTGACGGTGGGCTTTAGTCTTTCACACAGTACGCTCGATAGAACCTTGTATGCGATATTTAGGAGGCTGATCCCACGGTAATTGGCGCATATTGTGGGATCTCCCTTTTTATGGATTGGGCAGAGCACACTGAGATTCCAATCGTCAGGCATGCTTTCTTCCGACCATATTCTGCAAAGAAGCTGATGCATGCACCTTATCAGTTCTTCGCCGCCGTATTTGAATAGTTCTGCCGGTAATCTATCAGCCCCCGCTGCTTTGTTGTTCTTCAAGCGGGTAATTGCTATTCGAATTTCTTCATGGTCGGGTAATGGAACATCTGTTCCATCGTCATCGATTGGGGGATCGGGTTCGCCATCTCCTGGTGTTGTACTCTCACTGCCACTCAGCAGGTTGGAGAAGTGTTCCCTCCATAACCCCAGTATGCCCTGATGTCCAGGTTACCAGATTACCACCTTGGTCTCTACATGAGGATGCTCCGGTCTTGAAACCTTCGTTAAGTCACTTCATTTTTTCATAAAATTTTCTAGCATTCCCTCTGTCTGCCAGCTTCTCAAGCTCTTCGTACTCTCGCTTTTCGGCCTCTTTCTTTTTTTGTCTGCAGATGCGTCTCGCTTCCCTCTTCAGCTCTCGGTATCTACTCCATACCGCACGTGTTGTGGTCGTTTGCAACGTTGCGAGGTAGGCAGTCTGTTTTCTCTCCGCTGCGAGACGGCACTCCTCATCGTACCAGCTTGTCTTTTGTCGTTGCCGAAAACCAATTGTTTCGGCTGCAGCGGTACGCTGTGAGTTTGAAATGCCGTTCCACAGTTCCCTTATACCGAGATGCTGATGAGTGCTCTCAGAGAGCAGGAGTGCAAGTCGAGTAGAGTATTTCGTGGCTGTCTGTTGCGATTGCAGCTTTTCGACGTCGAACCTTCCTTGTGTTTGTTGACGGGCATTCTTTGCTGCACAGAGGCGGGTGCGTATCTTCGCTGCGACCAGATAATGGTCCGAGTCTATATTTGGTCCTCGGAGCGTACTCACGTCTAAAACACTGGAGACATGTCTTCCGTCTATCACAACGTGATCGATTTGGTTCCGCGTGTTTCGATCAGGAGACAGCCAAGTAGCTTGATGTATTTTCTTATGCTGGAATCTGGTACTACAGACGACCATATTTCGGGCCCCAGCGAAATCGATCAGCCTCAGGCCGTTTGGCGATGTTTCGTCATGGAGGCTGAATTTTCCGACTGTTGTGCCAAAGACACCTTCTTTACCCACCCTGGCGTTAAAATCGCCAAGCACGACTTTTACATCGTGGCGGGGGCAGCGCTCATAGGTGCGTTCTAGGCGCTCATAGAAAGCATCTTTGGTCACATCGTCCTTCTCTTCCGTTGGGGCGTGGGCGCAAATCAGCGAAATGTTGAAGAACCTCGCTTTGATGCGGATTGTGGCAAGACGTTCATCCACCGGGGTGAATGCCAGGACTCTGCGACGGAGTCTCTCTCCCACCACAAAACCAACACCAAATTTGCGCTCCTTTATATGGCCGCTGTAGTATATGTCACAAGGACCCACCTTCTTCCGTCCTTGTCCCGTCCATCGCACTTCTTGGATGCAGAGGCACCTTCCCAATTAAGAGTCCGGACATTCCAGGTGCATGCCCTTATATCATTATCCTTAAAACGTTTGCAGGGGTCGTCATCAAAAGGGGGGTGTCTCATCCGAGGCTTTCGTAGATTTTTCATTGGTACTTCGTTTTTATGTGGTGGGTTCCAAGCCCTACGCACAACCGCATAAGCGGGCTTCGCCTTCTCACTTTAGCTCGCCTTCAAACGGATGTCTGTTGGCTACCCAGAGGATACTTGGTCTAAAACCGGAAGTCGTGAGCTGCTTGAACCATGTGGATAGGTGGCTGATTGAAAAAAAACTACTACAGGGGCTCTGCTAACCACAGAGTGATATATGCCTTTCCAAAACAAAGAAAAATTAGAGCAGAAAGACATATGCAGCATTGGCACCAAAATCAATGAGAGAGCGCGAGCAAGATAATCACATGCCGTAAAAGAGGAGAAATGGTAACTTTTTTCCTGCTGCTAAAACAAAAGAGACCAAAAAAGTAATACAGCTTCCTTTACCGGTAACCAATATTCCATAAGATAAGTAACTCTACTCGTCTTACAGGAAAGTGTTAAGTTCTTTGAATTAGAAATAAAGATACATAAGTGTATAGCAATTAAATAATGACTTTTATTTGACAATCCAGTGATCGAACTCAGGGTAGAGTTTCAGCGTAAACGATTTATTTTGGAAATCTGTTACAATATGATTGATAAACAAATAACTAATAAATTCATTTTCTGTGAAAAATGGGTAACCATGAAAATTACGAAACAAACAATACCTCTTGACAGAAATCAATGAGAAAAAGCGAGAACATGCAAAATAATCACACCGACGTGTAGCAAAAGAGAAGAAATGGAACATGGACCATAAGATAACTAACTTTTCCTTGGAGCGTTAGAGCAACATTTGCTTTCGTATTTTTCATATTATCCATTTGTTACCTCTGCTCGTAACATATGTTCGCAACTAATTAACCCATTTGGTACTAATATCACAATATATTGTTACGCTGCAGATCATTGTTTTCGTTAGCACTTTGTTACCTGGTAGTTTGTCACCACCACTGACAAATAAAAAAAGAGTGCATGGAGTCCCTATGCGCGGATGAAGTTATACTTCTTAGTGATATTCCAAGAAATGCATATCATTTAGTATGAAAGAAAACTAGCGAGAGACACTTTCTTAAATTCACATTTTATAAATTTATTATGCACATTTTATAAACCAAAGTCCAAATCAATTATCATTTCTGGGTTCTGACGGATTGATATCTATAATATTTACAATTGGATTATGATAACTAAAATACGATATGAAATGTCTTACATCTATTTTATCTATATTTCTCGCGAATACCGTATCAATAGTCGTACCTCCTTTTGTCGTAGGATCATTTCTTCCATTGATCATTTCAAATGAATATTTCTCTCTGAGGAATGCCAGTAATGGTTCAGCTTCTGGCAATGAGAAATTTACATTAAAATCTCCCGCAAGGAGTACCTGTTGTTCGCTATACTCTACTGGTTCTCCTATAATATCTGCAAAAGCTTGCGAACCTGCAGTTGACAACGGTAATAAAGCTTTACCGATGAACAATTTTATATCTCCCATCGATGAATTTGGTGATATATAAATGACAATTAAATTCAATTTTTTATTATTATGATTATCGCTAGGGTTCATTTTGCATTCTACCGCACACAAATCGCCAATTCATGTTGATGTTGATATCGTCACATCAGCATCACTCGCGTACGGAGCCTTTATATCTAAATGAGGAGTGAGAATATGACATTTGTCTTGTTCATTGTGATAAATAGCAACGCCTGAATTTCTTGTTTCATTTCGTTGAAATCTTACAACGAAATCAAAATTTGGTACGGTTAGAGGAGGCTCGTTGTCGTTCATAAATGTTTCGGATAACATCAAGATGTTTGACTGTTTGAACACTCTATCTGAGATATCATCAACATGAGCACGAAGACTTTGACAATTGAATGATATTATTGATAAACATTTTCTTGTGCTAAGAAACTCGAATAATTCTTTTTCTAAGGTGACAATTTGATTTCGACGTAATTTTATCATTTCATCTCGCAAAGCGCGACATGACCTATCATTGCTTCCAATGCCATGATCAATTTTTTCTGTTTGTTCACTGGGATAATGTAAATTTAGTGGTTGACAAACTTACGTGCACGCATATACTCGTACAAATGTAAGTTTGTGTGTTTGTTCAATGACATATAAACTTGTACATATGTATGTTTTGTAGTACATTTCTTGTAAAAACTTCGTTGAAACGGACAACAAATGACCGCAAATAGTAAGTTTTTTGTCACAGACTTATAATCAGTGTCGTTTTCGCAGGCAAAGAGGTCCATGTCCCAAACTCATATTATTATGGATTGTTTTATGTCTTGATTCATCATATATTAGTAGAATATTTAAATACATTTAATTATTTATATTTGCTAATAGTAAGTCAATACTATCCAATACATATTTTGCGCATTTATAATTACGGAGGGATCACTTGAAACGACTCTGTAAAGCTCGATGTGTAGAAAAATTGATGGCCGCCTGCGCGACGCTACATTGCGTTGTTGGTAGAAAATCGGCTTGCCGTAAATATGTATGAGCATTAGGGTGGCCCTTATTTTCCAAAGTATTCCGATTCTCGATCGCACCCCCTAGAAATATGAGAATAGCCAACAAACTAGTATATACAAAGTTTTAGGTCAATCAAAAAAGATTTAGAGGTTGCGCAAGGAGCTTGAAATCCTGAAAAATTAAGAATGTTTGCCATTTTTATGCCTCAGACTTCCATATTTCAAAGCCACATTATCCCTTACTGGTTTTCCATACCGTAATAAGATAATAAGAATAACATTAGAACCGTTATAACGGTATATCACGAGCATGCGACGCTTGAGAATGCACGTGCAACACATTTAATTTACTTTCATATTTGTATTTCTGTAACTCTATCATCAATCGACCGATTTTTAAGATTGTGGTAATTTTGGAAAGGTAATAAAATGCAGATCTTATTACGGTATGGAAACCAGATAGTGTGGCTTTGAAATATGGAAGTCTGAGACATAAAAATGGCAAAAATTCTTAATTTTTCAGGTTTTCAAGCTCCTTGCGCAACCTCTAAACCTTTCTTGATTGACCCAAAACTTTGTATATACTAGTTTTTTGGCTATTCGCATATTTCTAGGGGGTGCGATCGAGAATCCAGAAACTTTTCTTATCCTCCATACAACTAAGGGCCACCCTAATGAGCATGCAAACATATCGACATAAATTTTTGGCACTTGTTGTTTTTGTAGAACATTGCTTTTGATTTTTGGTGATTGACAAACTTACGTGCACGCATATACAAATGTAAGTTTGTGTGTTTGTTCAATGACATATAAAAATGTACATATGTATGTTTATGCATAATGTTGCTGTTGCGCAACAATTATCGCAACTGTTTTCAATATTTAAAAATACATATAGAACAATCATATATATTCAAATAGTTTAAACTGATTATATAATTGTTAAATTTAAAACTAACAGCCCTATTCTGAAAAAACCTCATAACTGAGTGAGAGGAAAAGTTTGTGAGGTTTCATGTGACGTATATTTTGTGAGTCTATTCTGGCTCGAACCTCATAAGAAAAAAGCTTAAAAAAGTCATCAATTGAGGTGAAAAGCATTTTGCTGTCAAACAGTTGTTTCAAAAGAAATAAATTAAAAAATTTGTAAACAAATGAAAAACATCACAATTGCATATTTACAGTCGAAAGTTAAAAAACAAAAGAATTATAAAAAAATAACATGGATGTAAATCATCGTCTTATAGAGGCTATGCGTCAGTATCCTTTGCTTTACAAAAATAATGCGTCCTTATCGTCACTGCCCTTAACATCCACAATTAGTTTAGATACAAAATGTAGGGCTCTAAACACAGAGGACTGGCTCATAGAAAGTATATAACTTTTCCCAACACATTTTTGGTAAGAGCCAAGCCCGTAAAAGTACAATCACGCCAGGAATCGCAGAGTAAAAGGAATATTCTCCTTCTGCACATCATGCGGCACTAATTCATCTATAAGAACTTTACATAGCGATTTTGGAAATCGAAATGTATTTATAAATGACTAGCTGACTCCGCAGTCGTTGCACTGCGTGAAATTATTTGTTTTGAAAACAAAGTTGAATTTGTATAGTGTTGGAAAACATTTATTTGCGATTTTTCTAATTTTTTTTTCAATGTAACACAGCTTAATAAACAACATTTTTTGTTTTCTGTTCCGGTGCGTAAATGTACAGAGAAGATGATTTTTCAACTCGTGAATGAAATTTATGCCACACACCTCCAGCGACTGTCTTTGAGACCAGTTGATTGTCATCCCAAATGCAAGTCTCATTGGAAACTGAATACGTTTGAACTGAAATGGAAAATCGTTGGAAGCCAAAGAAATTCGTGGAATCAAGCATTCTGCCCCCTTGTAAGTCCCTTTAAAAAATTCTTGCAACTAATACATTATTCGATAGCTGCTTGAAGATTGCGAAGCATAATAAATGACAAAGCATTATAATGACAAAGAATTTAGAAATTTCACTGGATAATTCACAGCTTCGTCTTTATTTTCAACATGATCGATCGATGTGTATGAACAGAAATATCCCGGAAGTTGACTTTAAGTCGTATAGATTAAGTCATCGACATCGGTATTTTTGAAAGTTAAAAATCTGCGTGCACTCAACCAATCGTAGTTACGATAAATTTGGCTAATGTTCGGATTGATATCAAACCATTTGAAGTATTAACCGGAAGTTCCTTGCAGATCTTCTGCGGTGCTATCCTGTTGCAGTAACACACGCATATTCATGGTCAAACATATTTTTCGCGTGCCGCCACAAGTACGATGACTTGAGACATGCGTTCAATTCCTCCGCCGTTGTTGATTTCGAAATAACAGAATGTGTTTGTCAATAACAGTATCATTACGCCACCAAAGCGATGATTATTATTCCACAGATCTTTCATTGTTCTGTCAAGTGCTTTCAGAAAATTGCGCTCATCTCATATATGTTTCATAGATTTGCATGTTTAACTGAAGCTACAGTGTCGTATGTGCCGTTCTTCCAACTTCAAGTAGCGTTGCAGCAATTCCAGTAGATGCGAGAGCCACGTAATGCCATTTTGAGATCGAATTGTTGCCAAAATCCCGTTTTTTACACATTTACCACTGTTTTTTCGCTCCTATTGGTCGTGATGCTATATAGCCTATAGCCTTCCTCGATAAATGGACTATCCAACACAAAAAGAATTATTCAATTCGAACCAGTAGTTTCGGAGATTAGCGCGTTCAAACAAACAAACAAACAAACTCTTCAGCTTTATAATATTAGTATAGATGTGTCTTGTATGGTAAAAGGATCGCTTGTGTCTCGGAAACCCTTCAAAATTTTTCTCCTACTCCCCGATTCCTCCTGCTCCTCAATAATAGCCGCACATACAAAGAACCATTCCTGCATGCTAGTTATAGCACGAAAATATTTACACATTTGTTTCCAAATATTGCTAAAAACCAAAACAAACACAAATAATTTTGAAATATTTTTTTATTGTGATGGCTGCTTTCACACCTCTATACAATGTTTTACACGTCACAGATGTTTGAGAAAATTGTGAGCATTTGAGCTTTTGAATTTTCTCCAGCTAAGGTAATCATCACAAAATTCAAAAACCTCACAGTAGTGAGTGTGGTGATTTTTGTGAGGGCATGAGAATAGCACTGTAATTTTATTATTTTTCTGTACAGTAATAGCAGTAACAGACGAGCAAAATTAATACGAATTGGAATTTTATGGTGAAACACGGAAGATTTATGCATTTAGACAGCTGATTGTGAAATCGTTTACTCATTAAAAAGTGAACAAATCATTAACATCTTTTCGTCGCTGGTTATCGCTGTTGTTCTTGAAACCGACTTTTCCATTAAAAATATTAAAATTTGTATTTGTTAAAAAAATTGCACATAATTTAATTTATAGAATACAAACTTAAAGCATTTGTTTCCGCTTTTATACCTTCTTCTCAATTACCATTCCTAATAGCAAAAATATGCCAATCTACGACTAATTATATCTAAACAAATAATAGCCGTGTTTTATTTGAACATCACAAGCTAATAGCCAAATCATGGACAAATAAACCACACTTATAGCGTTTTTAGACAGCCAAATTAATTCTCTTCTTCTTGACTGGCGTAGACACCGCTTACGCGGTTATAGCCGCGTCCAAAACAGCGCGCCACGTATCCCTCCTTCTGGCAGTTTGGCGACAATTGGTTATACCAAGCAAAGGCAGGTCCCTCTCCACCTGGTCCTTCCATCGGAGTGGAGGTCTCCCTCTTCCTCGGCTTCCACCAGCGGGTACTGCATCGAATACTTTCAGAGCTGGAGCACTTTCATCCATTCGAACAACATGACCTAGCCAGCGTTGCCGCTGTCTTTTTATTCGCTGGACTATGTCTATGTCGTCGAATAACACATACAGCTCATCGTTCGATCGTCTGGGGTATTCGCCGTTGCCAATGTTTAAGGGACCATTAATCTTCCGCAAAACCTTTCTCTCGAAAACTCCTAGTGCCGTCTCATCGGATGTTGACATCGTCCACGCTTCTGCACCGTAAAGTAGGACGGCAATGATGAGAGACTTGTAGAGTTTGGTTTTTGTTCGTCGAGAGAGGACTTTACTTTTCAATTGCCTACTTAGTCGATAGTAGCACCTGTTGGAAAGATTGATTCTGCGTTGGATTTCCAGGCTGACATTGTTATTGCTGTTAATGCTGGTTCCCAGGTAGACGAAATTATCTACAACTTCAAAGTTATGACTGTCAACAGTGACGTGGGAGCCAAGACGCGAATGCGCTGACTGTTTGTTTGACGACAGGAGATATTTCGTCTTGTCCTCATTCACCACCAGACCCATACGCATCGCTTCCTTATCCAGTATGGAAAAAGCAGAACTTACGGTGCGGGTGTTATTTCCAATGATATCGATATCATCGGCGTACGCCAGGAGCTGACGGAGGTTTTATTGATGCTCAACGTCAGCTTACACAGCCGTACTAATTTTGCGGGGATACCAAATTCAGACATCGCGGCGTAAGGACAGATCCTTTTCGCGCTGTCGAAAGCAGCTTTAAAGTCGACAATGAGATGGTGTGTGTCGATACTCTTTTCACGGGTCTTCTCCAAGATTTGGCGCATTGTGAATATCTGGTCGGTTGTGGATTTTCCAGGTCTAAAGCCACACTGATAAGGTCCAATCAGTTTGTTGAAGGTGGGCTTTAGACCTTCACACAGTACGCTTGATAGAACCTTATAAGCGATGTTAAGGAGGCTTATCCCACGGTAGTTGGCGCAGAATGTGGGGTCTCCCTTTTTGTGGATTGGGCAGAGTACACTGAGATTCCAATCGTCGGACATGCTATCTTCCGACCATATTCCGCAAAGGAGCTGATGCATGCACGCTATCAGCTCTTCGCCGCCGTATTTGAATAGCTCGCCCCCGCCGCATTGTTGTTCTTCAAGCGGGTAATTGCTATTCTAATTTCTTCACGGTCGGGCAATGGAACATCTGCTCCATCGTCATCGACTGGGAAATCGGGTTCGCCATCTCCTGGTGTTGTACTTTCACTGCCATTCAGCAGTCTGGAGAAGTGTTCCCTCCACAAACTCAGTATACTCTGGTCATCAATAACTAGATCACCTCTGGGGGTCCTACAGGAGTGTGCTCCGGTCTTGAAACCTTCAGTTAGTTGCCGGATCTTTTCGTAAAATTTTCGAGCATTACCTCTGTCGGCCAGCTTGTCAAGCTCTTCATACTCACGCATTTCGGCCTCTTTCTTTTTCTCTCTGCAAATCGCTTCCCTCTTCAGCTCTCGGTATCTTTCCCATTCCGCTCGTGTTGCGGTCGATCGCAACATTGCGCATTGCGAGGTAGGCAGTATGTTTTATCTCCACTGCGAGACGACAATCCTCATCATACCAGTGTTTTTTTACTTTTCCGAAAGCCCTTATACCGAGATGCTGATGAGTGCTCTCAGAGAGCAGGAGTGCAGGTCGAGTAGAACATCGTTCGGCTGTCGGTTGTGATTGCAGCTTCTCGATGTCGAACCTTCCATGTGTTTGTTGACGTGTGCGCTTTTCTACACAGAAGCGGGTGCGTATCTTAGCTGCTACAAGATAGTGGTCCGAGTCGATGTTGGGACCACGAAGCGTACGCACATCAAAAACACTGGAGACATGTCGTCCATCTATCACAACATGATCGATCTGGTTGCGAGTGATTCGATCCAGGGACAGCCAAGTGGCTTGATGGATATTCTTATGCTGGAATCTAGTACTACAGACGACCATATTTCGGGCCCCGGCGAAGTCGTTCAGCCTCAGACCGTTTGGTGATATTTCGTCATGGAGGCTGAATTTTCCGACTGTTGTGCCAAAGACACCATCTTTACCCACCCTAGCGTTGAAATCGCCAAGCACGATTTTGACATCGTGGCGGGGGCAGCGCTCATATGTACGTTCTAGGCGCTCATAGAAGGTATCTTTGATCACTTCGTTCTTCTCTTCCGTCGGGGCGTGGGCGCAAATCAGCGATATGTTGAAGAACCTCTCTTTGATGCGGATTGTGGCTAGACGTTCATCCACCGGAGTGAATGCCAGGACTCGACGACGGAGTCTCTCTCCCACCACGAATCCCACACCGAATTTGCTCTCCTTTATATGGCCGCGTAATAGATGTCACAAGGACCCACCTTCTTCCGTCCTTGCCCCGTCCATCGCATTTCTTGGATTGCGGTGATGTCAGCCTTTACTCTTACGAGGACATCAACCAGCTAGGCAGAGGCACCTTTCCAATTAAGGGTCCGGACATTCCAGGTGCATGCCCTTAATTCGTGGTCCTTTAAACGTTTGCAGTGGTCGTCATCAACCACATAAGGGGGTTTCGCCTTCTCACTTTAGCTCGCCTCCAAACGGATGTCTGTTGGCTACCCAGAGGATACTTGGTCTAAGACCGGAAGTCGTGAGCTGCTTGAGTCACATGTAAAAGAATCATTCCTGGCCACTGCCAAGTGAATGACAGTCAGAAACTTTCCTCACTTACGTGAACTTCTACATATGACTCCATCCTCCTAAATAAATAAATACAATTAGTTAAAAAAAAAAGAAAATTAACTTCTTCAATACATTTTCTTTTTCCTTTTAAACTGGGTTTTATATTTTCGGACTTTTTGATTTTTAAATTTTACTATATGGTGTTCCCCATCTTCTTCTGTTTTTAACAATCTTACTTGCCTATATGGATTACAAATTTTATCTAACCGTTTCCTTGAATTTTCCGCATTTACAAAATTAGTATCAATTTCTTTATCTTTTCTGTATTTTTAAATGTTTTCAATTATTTTTTCTTTGACTCGTTGGGGGTTATTTTTAGGTGACTTTTTATTGAAAAATATATTGTATGGAGTTTCTCCTGTAGTGGAGTGAATAATTGTATGATTATAATTATAAATTTCTTGCTCTATTTCCAAATATTTTAATTCTTTGTCTTCCGATGTATGTATGTATTATTCTCAATTTTTCGTTAAGTGGCCTATACCTGTTTTGCCTGTTTTGCCTGTTGTTACCTCAACTTTAATGTTCATTTGAACACACCATCGTTTGATAATAGTGTTGTTTAGGCCCTGATGTTGGTCAATTTAGTGCCTTCACTTTCTCTACCATAGCGTATTTAGAAAATATATCGATACGTGTCAAATGATATTAATTTTCCTACTTCCAAAAGTCTAAAACAAATTTTTCTCTGACTTCGTATATCGGAGGTGTAATCTTATTAGCAATGTGGTCACTTTTACAGTGATTCCAAAGAACACATTTATTAATAATATTTGAAATTTCTTTTAGATAATTTGGATAATAATATTTTTCTTTAAAGCATTTTGCAACTTTTTCAATTCCTTGGTGAAGTCCACTTAAATGAATTTCTGTAACAATGGATTTAAACTCAGGATATTCTAAAATATTTTTTAATTCTTTAGTGGTCCTACAAACTTTGTTTCTGCTACTACTAATCAAATTTTGTAAATATCTTGTAGATACAGGAAATCGTCATCACTTGGCATGTATACAACGGTCTTATTTTTTAGAAGATAAGTTTTAACTAAGTCTTTTATAAATTCGGGGGTTAATTTTTTGTATGTGATCAGAGTAAAAGTATTACCGAATATTTTTTCTGATTGGCTACTATTTTCATGTCCCCTTATTAGCTTAACTTGATTCTTAAACAAGTTTAATGGTCTTTCAGTTATTGGAATGTAACTTTCTGCGTCTTCCTGACCTGAATGGATTGTTGCACAATTTGAGGCTATTTCGTCTTCCTCTGCATTGCATTCCTCTATTTTGATGCGAGATAATGCATCCGCTACGTGATTTTCCTTTCCAGGAATATATTTCACATCGAAATCAAACTCGTTGAGGCGAATCTTCCACCTCTGCAGCTTTGCGTTTGGTTCTTTTAAATTATGTAGCCATTGAAGTGGTCCAATGGTCGTTATTTAAAACGAATTTTCTACCAAACAAATATGGTCTAAAATATTTTGTGGCCCAAACCATTGCTAATAACTCCTTCTCTGTAGTCGAGTAGTGAAGTTCATGCTCATTCAGAGTGCGCCTCGCGAAACAAATGGGATGACTATGTTGGCTTAATACTGCCCCTAAGGCGACTTTAGAAGCGTCTGTAGTTAGCGTAAATGGCTTTTCATAATTTGGGTAAATTAATATGGGATCTTCTGTAATCAATAATTTGATAGTCTCAATAGCATTTAGATATTCTTTGTCTTGCGCATTTATTATATTTTCCTTTTTTAAACAATTTGTCAGTGGTTTGGTAATATTGGAAAAATTTTTGATAAATTTGCGATAAAACCCCGCTAAGCCCAAAAACTGTTTGATCTCCTTTTCTGTTTGAGGTACAGGATAATTTAATATCGCTTTAATTTTATTCGGGTTTGTTTTCGTGTAATTGCATTCACGTTTTAATTTGATACAATCTTTAATTTTACAAATTTCATTATTTATTTCTTCACACAGAAGGCGTACGCTACTTCTAAATTTTATATTACTAACTTTTAATATTAGTGTCGATAGGAGTATGCTCTCCAAACTCGTCAATCAAAAGCTCTCTTAGTGTTGCCCAATTTGACGGCTGCTCCCTCCTTACGACGTCCATAGCTTCATTTAGGTTCATTAATTTGTTCTCTACTTAAGCAGCAGTAGTTTTTAGCAATAGTAATTTATAATTCTCATTTTTTTTTTCCTCCGGATGAGTAATTTTTGCAGTTTTTAAATTCTTAACTTTTTTTTAATGTTTTTTCCCTGGTGAGTAGTTATTTAACTTCTCACTGTTGTTGTTGTAAGTTTTTTGCCGGGTGAGTACTCACTGTTTCATTCAAGTTACTGTTTTTTTTCTCTTTTTTATACTCTCGCAACCTGTTGCACAGAGTATTATAGTTTTGTTCACCTAACGGTTGTTTGTATCACCAAGAAATATAAGAGTTGGATATGGGGTTTTATATATATAAATGATCAGGATGACGAGTGGATTTGAAATCCGGATGGAACATAGGATCCCATTAGGGAGGTGCACATTTGGATGTAATTGTTTTTGAAAAGTGGGGGTGACCCCGCCCCCTAATAGGTTTTTTGTATATAACTCGCAAACCAATAAAGCTATATAAACCAAACTTTCTGAGGTCGTTTATTTTAGCCATTTTTATACAGTCCAAAAAGAAATCGGGTAATAACCACGCCCACCTCCCATACAAAGGTTAGGTTGAGAATTAATAAATTTGAGTTAACTCACTGACGAAAAACGTCAGAAACACATAATTTCACATAAGAAATGGCAGAGTGAAGCTGCAAGCAAAAAAAAAATTGAAAAAAAAAAATCATTAATTCACGTACATACGAATCTATAAAATGCAAAACTAAAGTGCACAAAGTTAACAAGCGAAAGTGCAGTGTAAGAAGCAAAAAAGTGGTAAAATAATCAAAGCTACAATTGTAATAAACGGGCGCGATATTACATAAAACAAAGGTCAACAACCTCAACTCTACAACAACTACATAAACGGGCGCGATAAAATACAAATTACTAAAACTAAAAGAGACTAAAAAAATTACAAACAAGTAAGGAAGGGCTAAGTTCGGGTGTAACCGAACATTTTATACTCTCGCAATTTATTTATTTAACTTAATTAATATTATATAATAGACAATTTGACCACATATTCGTCATACATATTGTATAAAGTCCATTGAAAGTTGGAAACCATAATATTAGGTTAGAAGCACCGAGGTCCTCATGTTCGATATATGGGGCCTTGAAAACCTATGGTCTGATTTTGGCGATTTTTAGAATGGGGCTGCCACACAATAAACATAGTATTTGTGCAAAGTTCTGCACCGATATCTTCACTAGTGCTTACTTTATATATTGTAAAGTAAACGATTCAGATCGTCTTCAAAGTTCTGGTATATAAGAGTAGGCATGGTTGTGAAGCGATTTGGCCTATTCTACTATTACAAACCAAGTTTGGTTTACTCTCTTTAGCAACTTTTATTGCGAGAGTATAAAAAAGCCATTTCCGCGTACGGCTTTGCAAATTTCGCATATACATATACTGTACATACATACATAAATACAAAGTACAAAAAGTAATACCTGCTTACATACTTAGCCTGTGTCCCGAAACACACCACAAAATAAACCACAAAACTAATATTTTACATAAGTCAAGTATTACATACTTGCAATTTCTACAGCGATACCCCTTAAGCTAAAAAGCAAAACGCAGGATCGCTAATAATTCTAAGTAAAGGCAGAAGAAACAAGTAAGGAAGGGCTAAGTTCGGGTGTAACCGAACATTTTATACTCTCGCAATTTATTGATGTAATTTTATAAAGATAACACAAGTCTGCATAAAATTCAATAGAATAACGAAAATCATCATAAATAGTATACGGGGACTGAGGTAATTCCTAAACCGATTTCACTCTTTTTCACCACCAAGATACAATATATCGAAGACTTTACGCTCACTTAATTTAATACTACTTATAATTAGGTATATGGGATCTGGGGGAAGTTATGACCCGATTTTTACCATTTCAGGTACAGAGAGAAACTGTTATAAGAAAAAAATGCAGAGGGAATGAATTACAATAAAATATCTGAGGGATTTACCTATATTTTCGGTGAAAAATTAACCTTAGGCACTGAGTTCTTCATGTTCGATATCAGGGGCCTTGAAAAGTCATGGTCCAATTTTGACAATTTTTCCACAAGTGATGTCACAGCTCAAATACAGTATTTGTGAATTCAAAATTGAGTTATATGGGAAGTAGACGTAGTTGTGAACCGATTTCGCCCATATTCCACCCGTGTCATCAGGATGTCAAGAAAGTATTATATACCGAATTTCATTGAAATCGGTCGAATAGTTCTTGAGATATGGTTTTTGACCCATAAGTGGGCGACGCCACTTATGGGCGTTGTTATTATCCGATTTCTTTCATTTTTGGACTGTATTAAGAAATGGCTAAAAGAAACTACTGCAGAAAGTTTGGCTTATATAGCTTTATTGGTTTGCGAGTTATATACAAAAAACCTATTTGGGGGCGGAGTCACGCCTACTTTTCCAAAAAAATTACATCCAAATGTGCCCCTCCCTAATGGGATCCTATGTTCCAAATTTCATTTTCATAACTTTATTTATGGCTTAGTTATGACACTGTATAGGTTTTCGGTTTCCACCATTTTGTGGGCGTGGCAGTGGACCGATTTTGCCCATTTTCGAAAGCAACCTCCTCAGGGTGCCAAGGAACATGTGTTCCAAGTTTCATTAAGATATCTTAATTTTTACTCAAGTTATCGTTTGCACGGACAGACGGACGGTCATTTATGTATATATAACCCCATATCTAACTGTTATATTTCTTGGTGACACAAACAACCGTTATGTGAACAAAACTATTATACTCTGTGCAACAGGTTGCGAGAGTATAAAAAGAAAAAAAAAACAAGTAAGGAAAAGCTAAGTTCGGGTGTAACCGATCATTTTATACTCTCGCAATTTATTGAAGAAATTTTATTAAGATAACGCACAAATTTACCCATAAATTCGGCATAAAGTTTAATAGAATAACGAAAATCGTCCTATATAGTGTATGAGGGCTGAGGTAATTCCTGAACCGATTTCATTCAATTTCAAAAGCAAGGTACACTATATCCAATACTATACGCTCACATAATTTTGCTAAGATATATCACATATTAACCAATACATATATGCGTAATAAAGCCCAACGAATTTTGGAAAAACCTTTAATTAGGTATATGGGAGCTAGGGGATGATATTTTTGCAAAACCTATAATTATGTATATGAGAGCTAGGAGATGTTGTGACCCGATTTTAATAATTTGTGGAACAGAGACACACTATTGGAAGAAACCAATTTCCTCCGAATTACATTAAATTAGTTGAGAGATTTACCCCTATTTTCGGTTAAAATTTAACCTTAGGCGCTGAGTTCAACATGTTCGATATCTGGGGCCTTGAAAAGTTATAGTCCGTTTCGACAATTTTCCACAAGTGATGCCACAGATCATATATTGTATTTGTGTAAAGTTTTATTTTGCTATCATCATTGGTTCCTAATGTATATATTATAAAGTGAAGGATTCAGATGGAATTCAAAATTGAGTTATAAAGAAAGTAGTCGTGGTTGTGAACCGATTTCATACATTTTCCACACATGTCATCAGGGTGTCAATAAAATATTATATACCGAATTTCCTTGAAATCTGTCGAGTAGTTCCTGAGATATGGTTTTTGACCCATAAGTGGGCGATGCCACGCCCATTTCCTATTTTGTAAAAAGATCTGAGTGCAGCTTCCTTCTGCCATTTCTTACGTAAAATTTGGTGTTTCTGACGTTTTTCGTTAGGGAGTTAACCCACTTTTAGTAATTTTCAACCTAACCTTTGTATGGGAGGTGGGCGTTGTTATTATCCGATTTCTTTCATTTTTGGACTGTATTAAGAAACGGCTAAAAGAAACTACTGCAGAGAGTTTGGCTTATATAGCTTTATTGGTTTGCGAGTTACATACAAAAAACCTATTTGGGGGCGGGGTCACGCCCACTTTTCCAAAAAAAATACATCCAAATGTGCCCCTCCCTAATGGGATCCTATTTTCCAAATTTCATTTTCATAACTTTATTTATGGCTTAGTTATGACACTGTATAAGTTTTCGGTTTCCACCATTTTGTGGGCGTGGCAATGGTCCGATTCCGCCCATTTTCAAAGTTAGCCTTCTTATGGAGCCAAGGAACACGTGTTCCAAGTTTCATTAAGATATCTCAATTTTTACTCAAGTTACAGCTTGCACGGACGGACAGACGGACAGACGGATTTGAACTTTACTCGTCACCCTGATCACTTTGGTATATATAACCCTATATCTAACTCGTTTAGTTTTGGGACTTACAAACAACCGTTAGGTGAACAAAACTATAATACTCTCTTTAGCAACTTTTGTTGCGAGAGTATAACAATTAAGGAAGGGCTAAGTTCGGGTGTAACCGAACATTTTATACTCTCGCAATTTATTTATTTAACTTTATATTATATAATACACAATTTGACCCACATTTTCGACATATATATTGTATAAAGTCCATTGAAAGTTGGAAACCATAATATTAGGTTAGAAGCACCGAGGTCTCGTGTTCGATATATGGGGCCTTAAAAACCTATGGTCCGATTTCGGCTATTTTTAGAATGGGGCTGCCACACTATTAACATAGTATTTGTGCAAAGTTCTGCATCGATATCTTCACTAGTACTTACTTTATATATTGTAAAGTTAACGATTCAGATTGTCTTCAAAGTTCTGGTATATAAGAAGTAGGCGTGGTTGTGAAGCGATTTGGCCTATTTTCACAACATATCATTGGGATGTAAGGAAACTCTTACAAACCAAGTTTCATTGAAATCGGTCGAGTAGTTCGTGAGATATGGTTTTTGACCCATAAGTGGACGACGCCACGCCCATTTTCCATTTTGTAAAAAAATCTGAGTGCAGCTTTCATCTTATTGTGAAATTTAGTGTTTCTGACGTCTTTCGTTAATGAGTTAACCCACTTTTAGTAATTTTCAACCTAATTTTTGTATGGGAGGTGGGCGTGGTTATGATCCGATTTCTTTCATTTTTGGACTGTATTAGGAAAAGGCTAAAAAAACGACTGCAGAATGTTTGGTTTATATAGCTCTATTGGTATGCGAGATATGTACAAAAAAATTAGTAGGGGGCGGGGCCACGCCCACTTCCCAAAAAAAATTACATCCAAATATGCCCCTTCATAGTACGATCCTTCATAACAAATTTTATTTCCATAGCTTTATTTATGGCTTAGTTATGGCACTTTATGTGTTTTCGGTTTTCGCCATTTTGTGGGCGTGGCAGTGGTCCGATTTTGCTCATTTTCGAAAGCAACCTTCCTATGGCGCCAAGAAATAAGTGTGCCAAGTTTCATCAAGATACCTTAATTTTTACTCAAGTTACAGCTTGCACAGACGGACGGACGGACGGACAGACAGACATTCGAATTTGAACTCCACTCTTCACCCTGATCACTTTGGTATATATAACCCTATATCTAACTCGTTTAGTTTTGGGTGTTACAAAAAACCGTTATGTGAACAAAACTATAATACTCTCTTTAGCAACATTTGTTGCGAGAGTATAACAATACAGTGCTCCCTGCCAGCCAAAGGTGGTGAAAAAGCTGGTTAAACCGAAGTTTTTTAAACCCACAAAAGTGGTAAAAAATGTGGTGAGTTTGCCATAGGCCAGTATAGCTGCTTGTGAGTTTTTTAACCACTATTCCCCTCACACGTACGAATACAAAAACAAAACAACCCAAACGTGTGCGTTGGTGTTAGTAATTGAAGAAACATGAGGGGAAAGTGGTTAAGCCTGGCTGGCAGGGCTTAAAGAGATTTATGTATGTACATATATTCCCTTAAAAATTATAGTATCTTTCGCGCTATATAAATGATACCGCAATCGTACCCATCCTTGTGCTCTCTCATTTCCCATACATATTCTCTCTTCATATACATACTATATTAAACCACAATATACATATAAACACACATAAATATACGTAAAACAAGTAAGGAAGGGCTAAGTTCGGGTGTAACCGAACATTTTATACTCTCGCAATTTATTGATGTAATTTTATAAAGATAACACAAGTCTGCATAAAATTCAATAGAATAACGAAAATCATCATAAATAGTATACGGGGACTGAGGTAATTCCTAAACCGATTTCACTCTTTTTCACCACCAAGATACAATATATCGAAGACTTTACGCTCACTTAATTTAATACTACTTATAATTAGGTATATGGGATCTGGGGGAAGTTATGACCCGATTTTTACCATTTCAGGTACAGAGAGAAACTGTTATAAGAAAAAAATGCAGAGGGAATGAATTACAATAAAATATCTGAGGGATTTACCTATATTTTCGGTGAAAAATTAACCTTAGGCACTGAGTTCTTCATGTTCGATATCAGGGGCCTTGAAAAGTCATGGTCCAATTTTGACAATTTTTCCACAAGTGATGTCACAGCTCAAATACAGTATTTGTGAATTCAAAATTGAGTTATATGGGAAGTAGACGTAGTTGTGAACCGATTTCGCCCATATTCCACCCGTGTCATCAGGATGTCAAGAAAGTATTATATACCGAATTTCATTGAAATCGGTCGAATAGTTCTTGAGATATGGTTTTTGACCCATAAGTGGGCGACGCCACTTATGGGCGTGGTTATTTTCCGATTTCCTTCATTTTTGGGCTGTATAAGAAAACGGCTAAAAGAAACGACTGCAGAAAGTTTGGTTTATATAGCTTTATTGGTTTGCAAGATATATACAAAAAACATATTTGGGGGCGGGGTCACGCCCACTTTTCCAAAAAAAATTATATTCTAATGTGCCCCTCCCTAATGCGATCCTATGTTCCAAATTTTATTTTCATAACTTTATATATGGCTTAGTTATAGCTCTTTATGTGTTTTTGGTTATCGCCATTTTGTGGGCGTGGCAGTGGCCCGATTCCGCCCATCTTCGAACCTAACCTTCTTATGGTGCCAAGGAACACGTGTTCCAAGTTTCATTAAGATATCTCAATTTTTACTAAAGTTACAGCTTGCACGGACGGACAGACGGACGGACGGACAGACAGACATCCGGATTTGAACTTTACTCGTCACCCTGATCACTTTGGTATATATAACCTTACATCGAACTCGTTTAGTTTTAGGACTTACAAACAACCGTTATGTGGACAAAACTATAATACTCTCTTAGCAACTTTTGTTGCGAGAGTATAAACATCAAAACGTGCATATGAGCGACAATGCAAACAGGTGACGCTAAGTAAAAGCTAAGACGAGACTAGGTAGTGAATGCACACAAAGAAAACGATTAGTGGTAACAAGTGACCCAAGGAAATAAAGAAAAAGCTAAGGAATGACGGCCGCAGGTATGCACCCACAGAAAAAGATAAGTATACATCTATTTATTTTTATACTCTCGCAACAAAGTTGCTAAGAGAGTATTATAGTTTTGTTTACATAAGGGTTGTTTGTAACACCTAAAACTAGACGAGTCATATATACCAAAGTGATCAGGGTGACGAGTAGATTTGAAATGCGGATGTCTGTCCGTCCGTCCGTCTGTCCGTCTGTCCGCCTGTGCAAGCTGTAACTTGAGTAAAAATTAAGATATCTTAATGAAACTTGGAACACGTGTTCCTTGGCATCGTAAGAAGGGCGGAATCGGACCACTGCCAGTGAGAATGGGGCAATGGGGCATTAACACGCCCACAAAACTGCGAAAATCAAAAATACATAAATTTTCATAACTAAGCCATAAATAAAGATATAAAAGTAAAATTTGGAATCGCACTAGAAAGGGGCATATTTGGGTGTAGTTTTTTTGGGGAAGTGAGCGTGGCCCCGCCCACAAATCGGTTATTTATAAATAACTCGCAAACCAATAAAGCTATATAAACCAAACTTTTTGCAGTCGGTTCTCTTTCGTACCCCACTACACACCATGAAAATAGTTGAAATCGGATAACAACCACGCCCACCTCCCATGCAAATGTTATTTTGAAAATTACTAAAAATGGGTTAACTCACTAACGAAAAACGTCAGAAACACTAAATTTCACATAAGAAATGGCAGATGGAAGCTGCGCTCAGATTTTTTTACAAAATGGAAAATGGGCGTGGCGTCGCCCACTTATGGGTCAAAAACCATATCTCAGGAACTACTCAACCGATTCGAATGAAATTCGGTATATAATGTTTTCTTGGCACCCTGATGACACGTGTGGAAAATGATGAAATCGGTTCGCAACAACGACAACTTCCCATGTAACTCCATTTTGAACTCCATCTTATTCCATCACTTTATAATATATACATAAGGAACCAATGAAGATAGCGAAATAAAACTTTACACAAATCACTTGTGAAAAAATTGTCGAAATCGGACTATAACTTTTCAATGCCCCGAATACCGAATATGAAGAATTCAGTGCCTCATGGTAATTTTTCACCGAAAATTTCGGTAAATCTCTCAGGTATCTTAATTTAATTTAGAACAAATATTTTTCTTCGCTTCGTCGGACCACATAGACGATTTATTGTTCCGCACTCACCTTTTAGTTGTACAGTGTACACTCACACCAACCAATTATTAAAACGAGTATTCACTTCCCGATTTGGTAATTTCAAACTTATGATCTTTATTGAACGGATTTTAAATTAATTGGCAATTAGTACAATTATTAGGAGGGATAGAATAAAATATAAAATTGCGTATCGAAAAGAAGGGGCGAGATCTCCTATTGTAATCCCATTTGTATGAAATTATGTGAATTATGTGTGGTGTCCTCATGCGTGCTGTTATCGGTTTGATGTATGTGTGTATTGGTGCATCGGTGTGTAGTATTGATGTGTAGCGCGCTCTTGAGTGTTGTATGATGAGGATGGTAAGTGGTGATGTGGTGAGTGTGGTGAATGCGTGTTAGTAATGTGTATTTGCATGTGGAAATGGTGTGTGTCCAGGGTGATTAGAGCCTCTCAGGTATT
Organism: Zeugodacus cucurbitae; assembly: GCF_028554725.1. Classification (NCBI taxonomy): domain Eukaryota; kingdom Metazoa; phylum Arthropoda; class Insecta; order Diptera; family Tephritidae; genus Zeugodacus; species Zeugodacus cucurbitae. Next base: position 33,431,171 of record NC_071668.1, read on the forward strand.
GGTGTTGGTATGGTGTTTACGTGTAATGTGTTGTGTTGTTAGCCGATTGAGACTCATTTAGCCATTTTCATAACTTTATTTATGGCTTAGTTATGACACTGTATAGGTTTTCGGTTTCCACCATTTTGTGGGCGTGGCAGTGGACCGATTTTGCCCATTTTCGAAAGCAACCTCCTCAGGGTGCCAAGGAACATGTGTTCCAAGTTTCATTAAGATATCTTAATTTTTACTCAAGTTATCGTTTGCACGGACAGACGGACGGTCATTTATGTATATATAACCCCATATCTAACTGTTATATTTCTTGGTGACACAAACAACCGTTATGTGAACAAAACTATTATACTCTGTGCAACAGGTTGCGAGAGTATAAAAAGAAAAAAAAAACAAGTAAGGAAAAGCTAAGTTCGGGTGTAACCGATCATTTTATACTCTCGCAATTTATTGAAGAAATTTTATTAAGATAACGCACAAATTTACCCATAAATTCGGCATAAAGTTTAATAGAATAACGAAAATCGTCCTATATAGTGTATGAGGGCTGAGGTAATTCCTGAACCGATTTCATTCAATTTCAAAAGCAAGGTACACTATATCCAATACTATACGCTCACATAATTTTGCTAAGATATATCACATATTAACCAATACATATATGCGTAATAAAGCCCAACGAATTTTGGAAAAACCTTTAATTAGGTATATGGGAGCTAGGGGATGATATTTTTGCAAAACCTATAATTATGTATATGAGAGCTAGGAGATGTTGTGACCCGATTTTAATAATTTGTGGAACAGAGACACACTATTGGAAGAAACCAATTTCCTCCGAATTACATTAAATTAGTTGAGAGATTTACCCCTATTTTCGGTTAAAATTTAACCTTAGGCGCTGAGTTCAACATGTTCGATATCTGGGGCCTTGAAAAGTTATAGTCCGTTTCGACAATTTTCCACAAGTGATGCCACAGATCATATATTGTATTTGTGTAAAGTTTTATTTTGCTATCATCATTGGTTCCTAATGTATATATTATAAAGTGAAGGATTCAGATGGAATTCAAAATTGAGTTATAAAGAAAGTAGTCGTGGTTGTGAACCGATTTCATACATTTTCCACACATGTCATCAGGGTGTCAATAAAATATTATATACCGAATTTCCTTGAAATCTGTCGAGTAGTTCCTGAGATATGGTTTTTGACCCATAAGTGGGCGATGCCACGCCCATTTCCTATTTTGTAAAAAGATCTGAGTGCAGCTTCCTTCTGCCATTTCTTACGTAAAATTTGGTGTTTCTGACGTTTTTCGTTAGGGAGTTAACCCACTTTTAGTAATTTTCAACCTAACCTTTGTATGGGAGGTGGGCGTTGTTATTATCCGATTTCTTTCATTTTTGGACTGTATTAAGAAACGGCTAAAAGAAACTACTGCAGAGAGTTTGGCTTATATAGCTTTATTGGTTTGCGAGTTACATACAAAAAACCTATTTGGGGGCGGGGTCACGCCCACTTTTCCAAAAAAAATACATCCAAATGTGCCCCTCCCTAATGGGATCCTATTTTCCAAATTTCATTTTCATAACTTTATTTATGGCTTAGTTATGACACTGTATAAGTTTTCGGTTTCCACCATTTTGTGGGCGTGGCAATGGTCCGATTCCGCCCATTTTCAAAGTTAGCCTTCTTATGGAGCCAAGGAACACGTGTTCCAAGTTTCATTAAGATATCTCAATTTTTACTCAAGTTACAGCTTGCACGGACGGACAGACGGACAGACGGATTTGAACTTTACTCGTCACCCTGATCACTTTGGTATATATAACCCTATATCTAACTCGTTTAGTTTTGGGACTTACAAACAACCGTTAGGTGAACAAAACTATAATACTCTCTTTAGCAACTTTTGTTGCGAGAGTATAACAATTAAGGAAGGGCTAAGTTCGGGTGTAACCGAACATTTTATACTCTCGCAATTTATTTATTTAACTTTATATTATATAATACACAATTTGACCCACATTTTCGACATATATATTGTATAAAGTCCATTGAAAGTTGGAAACCATAATATTAGGTTAGAAGCACCGAGGTCTCGTGTTCGATATATGGGGCCTTAAAAACCTATGGTCCGATTTCGGCTATTTTTAGAATGGGGCTGCCACACTATTAACATAGTATTTGTGCAAAGTTCTGCATCGATATCTTCACTAGTACTTACTTTATATATTGTAAAGTTAACGATTCAGATTGTCTTCAAAGTTCTGGTATATAAGAAGTAGGCGTGGTTGTGAAGCGATTTGGCCTATTTTCACAACATATCATTGGGATGTAAGGAAACTCTTACAAACCAAGTTTCATTGAAATCGGTCGAGTAGTTCGTGAGATATGGTTTTTGACCCATAAGTGGACGACGCCACGCCCATTTTCCATTTTGTAAAAAAATCTGAGTGCAGCTTTCATCTTATTGTGAAATTTAGTGTTTCTGACGTCTTTCGTTAATGAGTTAACCCACTTTTAGTAATTTTCAACCTAATTTTTGTATGGGAGGTGGGCGTGGTTATGATCCGATTTCTTTCATTTTTGGACTGTATTAGGAAAAGGCTAAAAAAACGACTGCAGAATGTTTGGTTTATATAGCTCTATTGGTATGCGAGATATGTACAAAAAAATTAGTAGGGGGCGGGGCCACGCCCACTTCCCAAAAAAAATTACATCCAAATATGCCCCTTCATAGTACGATCCTTCATAACAAATTTTATTTCCATAGCTTTATTTATGGCTTAGTTATGGCACTTTATGTGTTTTCGGTTTTCGCCATTTTGTGGGCGTGGCAGTGGTCCGATTTTGCTCATTTTCGAAAGCAACCTTCCTATGGCGCCAAGAAATAAGTGTGCCAAGTTTCATCAAGATACCTTAATTTTTACTCAAGTTACAGCTTGCACAGACGGACGGACGGACGGACAGACAGACATTCGAATTTGAACTCCACTCTTCACCCTGATCACTTTGGTATATATAACCCTATATCTAACTCGTTTAGTTTTGGGTGTTACAAAAAACCGTTATGTGAACAAAACTATAATACTCTCTTTAGCAACATTTGTTGCGAGAGTATAACAATACAGTGCTCCCTGCCAGCCAAAGGTGGTGAAAAAGCTGGTTAAACCGAAGTTTTTTAAACCCACAAAAGTGGTAAAAAATGTGGTGAGTTTGCCATAGGCCAGTATAGCTGCTTGTGAGTTTTTTAACCACTATTCCCCTCACACGTACGAATACAAAAACAAAACAACCCAAACGTGTGCGTTGGTGTTAGTAATTGAAGAAACATGAGGGGAAAGTGGTTAAGCCTGGCTGGCAGGGCTTAAAGAGATTTATGTATGTACATATATTCCCTTAAAAATTATAGTATCTTTCGCGCTATATAAATGATACCGCAATCGTACCCATCCTTGTGCTCTCTCATTTCCCATACATATTCTCTCTTCATATACATACTATATTAAACCACAATATACATATAAACACACATAAATATACGTAAAACAAGTAAGGAAGGGCTAAGTTCGGGTGTAACCGAACATTTTATACTCTCGCAATTTATTGATGTAATTTTATAAAGATAACACAAGTCTGCATAAAATTCAATAGAATAACGAAAATCATCATAAATAGTATACGGGGACTGAGGTAATTCCTAAACCGATTTCACTCTTTTTCACCACCAAGATACAATATATCGAAGACTTTACGCTCACTTAATTTAATACTACTTATAATTAGGTATATGGGATCTGGGGGAAGTTATGACCCGATTTTTACCATTTCAGGTACAGAGAGAAACTGTTATAAGAAAAAAATGCAGAGGGAATGAATTACAATAAAATATCTGAGGGATTTACCTATATTTTCGGTGAAAAATTAACCTTAGGCACTGAGTTCTTCATGTTCGATATCAGGGGCCTTGAAAAGTCATGGTCCAATTTTGACAATTTTTCCACAAGTGATGTCACAGCTCAAATACAGTATTTGTGAATTCAAAATTGAGTTATATGGGAAGTAGACGTAGTTGTGAACCGATTTCGCCCATATTCCACCCGTGTCATCAGGATGTCAAGAAAGTATTATATACCGAATTTCATTGAAATCGGTCGAATAGTTCTTGAGATATGGTTTTTGACCCATAAGTGGGCGACGCCACTTATGGGCGTGGTTATTTTCCGATTTCCTTCATTTTTGGGCTGTATAAGAAAACGGCTAAAAGAAACGACTGCAGAAAGTTTGGTTTATATAGCTTTATTGGTTTGCAAGATATATACAAAAAACATATTTGGGGGCGGGGTCACGCCCACTTTTCCAAAAAAAATTATATTCTAATGTGCCCCTCCCTAATGCGATCCTATGTTCCAAATTTTATTTTCATAACTTTATATATGGCTTAGTTATAGCTCTTTATGTGTTTTTGGTTATCGCCATTTTGTGGGCGTGGCAGTGGCCCGATTCCGCCCATCTTCGAACCTAACCTTCTTATGGTGCCAAGGAACACGTGTTCCAAGTTTCATTAAGATATCTCAATTTTTACTAAAGTTACAGCTTGCACGGACGGACAGACGGGCGGACGGACAGACAGACATCCGGATTTGAACTTTACTCGTCACCCTGATCACTTTGGTATATATAACCTTACATCGAACTCGTTTAGTTTTAGGACTTACAAACAACCGTTATGTGGACAAAACTATAATACTCTCTTAGCAACTTTTGTTGCGAGAGTATAAACATCAAAACGTGCATATGAGCGACAATGCAAACAGGTGACGCTAAGTAAAAGCTAAGACGAGACTAGGTAGTGAATGCACACAAAGAAAACGATTAGTGGTAACAAGTGACCCAAGGAAATAAAGAAAAAGCTAAGGAATGACGGCCGCAGGTATGCACCCACAGAAAAAGATAAGTATACATCTATTTATTTTTATACTCTCGCAACAAAGTTGCTAAGAGAGTATTATAGTTTTGTTTACATAAGGGTTGTTTGTAACACCTAAAACTAGACGAGTCATATATACCAAAGTGATCAGGGTGACGAGTAGATTTGAAATGCGGATGTCTGTCCGTCCGTCCGTCTGTCCGTCTGTCCGCCTGTGCAAGCTGTAACTTGAGTAAAAATTAAGATATCTTAATGAAACTTGGAACACGTGTTCCTTGGCATCGTAAGAAGGGCGGAATCGGACCACTGCCAGTGAGAATGGGGCAATGGGGCATTAACACGCCCACAAAACTGCGAAAATCAAAAATACATAAATTTTCATAACTAAGCCATAAATAAAGATATAAAAGTAAAATTTGGAATCGCACTAGAAAGGGGCATATTTGGGTGTAGTTTTTTTGGGGAAGTGAGCGTGGCCCCGCCCACAAATCGGTTATTTATAAATAACTCGCAAACCAATAAAGCTATATAAACCAAACTTTTTGCAGTCGGTTCTCTTTCGTACCCCACTACACACCATGAAAATAGTTGAAATCGGATAACAACCACGCCCACCTCCCATGCAAATGTTATTTTGAAAATTACTAAAAATGGGTTAACTCACTAACGAAAAACGTCAGAAACACTAAATTTCACATAAGAAATGGCAGATGGAAGCTGCGCTCAGATTTTTTTACAAAATGGAAAATGGGCGTGGCGTCGCCCACTTATGGGTCAAAAACCATATCTCAGGAACTACTCAACCGATTCGAATGAAATTCGGTATATAATGTTTTCTTGGCACCCTGATGACACGTGTGGAAAATGATGAAATCGGTTCGCAACAACGACAACTTCCCATGTAACTCCATTTTGAACTCCATCTTATTCCATCACTTTATAATATATACATAAGGAACCAATGAAGATAGCGAAATAAAACTTTACACAAATCACTTGTGAAAAAATTGTCGAAATCGGACTATAACTTTTCAATGCCCCGAATACCGAATATGAAGAATTCAGTGCCTCATGGTAATTTTTCACCGAAAATTTCGGTAAATCTCTCAGGTATCTTAATTTAATTTAACGGGTGATTTTTTTGAGGTTAGGATTTTCATGCATTAGTATTTGACAGATCACGTGGGATTTCAGACATGGTGTCAAAGAGAAAGATGCTCAGTATGCTTTGACATTTCATCATGAATAGACTTACTAACGAGCAACGCTTGCAAATCATTGAATTTTATTACCAAAATCAGTGTTCGGTTCGAAATGTGTTTCGCGCTTTACGTCCGATTTATGGTCTACATAATCGACCAAGTGAGCAAACAATTAATGCGATTGTGACCAAGTTTCGCACTCAGTTTACTTTATTGGACATTAAACCAACCACACGAATGCGTACAGTGCGTACAGAAGAGAATATTGCGTCTGTTTCTGAGAGTGTGGCTGAAGACCGTGAAATGTCGATTCGTCGCCGTTCGCAGCAATTGGGTTTGTGTTATTCGACCACATGGAAGATTTTACGCAAAGATCTTGGTGTAAAACCGTATAAAATACAGCTCGTGCAAGAACTGAAGCCGAACGATCTGCCACAACGTCGAATTTTCAGTGAATGGGCCCTAGAAAAGTTGGCAGAAAATCCGCTTTTTTATCGACAAATTTTGTTCAGCGATGAGGCTCATTTCTGGTTGAATGGCTACGTAAATAAGCAAAATTGCCGCATTTGGGGTGAAGAGCAACCAGAAGCCGTTCAAGAACTGCCCATGCATCCCGAAAAATGCACTGTTTGGTGTGGTTTGTACGCTGGTGGAATCATTGGACCGTATTTTTTCAAAGATGCTGTTGGACGCAACGTTACGGTGAATGGCGATCGCTATCGTTCGATGCTAACAAACTTTTTGTTGCCAAAAATGGAAGAACTGAACTTGGTTGACATGTGGTTTCAACAAGATGGCGCTACATGCCACACAGCTCGCGATTCTATGGCCATTTTGAGGGAAAACTTCGGAGAACAATTCATCTCAAGAAATGGACCCGTAAGTTGGCCACCAAGATCATGCGATTTAACGCCTTTAGACTATTTTTTGTGGGGCTACGTCAAGTCTAAAGTCTACAGAAATAAGCCAGCAACTATTCCAGCTTTGGAAGACAACATTTCCGAAGAAATTCGGGCTATTCCGGCCGAAATGCTCGAAAAAGTTGCCCAAAATTGGACTTTCCGAATGGACCACCTAAGACGCAGCCGCGGTCAACATTTAAATGAAATTATCTTCAAAAAGTAAATGTCATGAACCAATCTAACGTTTCAAATAAAGAACCGATGAGATTTTGCAAATTTTATGCGTTTTTTTTTTTTTAAAAAGTTATCAAGCTCTTAAAAAATCACCCTTTAGAACAAATATTTTTCTTCGCTTCGTCGGACCACATAGACGATTTATTGTTCCGCACTCACCTTTTAGTTGTACAGTGTACACTCACACCAACCAATTATTAAAACGAGTATTCACTTCCCGATTTGGTAATTTCAAACTTATGATCTTTATTGAACGGATTTTAAATTAATTGGCAATTAGTACAATTATTAGGAGGGATAGAATAAAATATAAAATTGCGTATCGAAAAGAAGGGGCGAGATCTCCTATTGTAATCCCATTTGTATGAAATTATGTGAATTATGTGTGGTGTCCTCATGCGTGCTGTTATCGGTTTGATGTATGTGTGTATTGGTGCATCGGTGTGTAGTATTGATGTGTAGCGCGCTCTTGAGTGTTGTATGATGAGGATGGTAAGTGGTGATGTGGTGAGTGTGGTGAATGCGTGTTAGTAATGTGTATTTGCATGTGGAAATGGTGTGTGTCCAGGGTGATTAGAGCCTCTCAGGTATTGGTGTTGGTATGGTGTTTACGTGTAATGTGTTGTGTTGTTAGCCGATTGAGACTCATTTAGCCATCCCGATCCCCCTAGGCGAATATTCAGCCTAGCAATCGCTGGAGTTGCTGCAACGTAGCTACTATGGTGCTGAGGCCGCTTGGGCGGCGGGATGGTGGCCTAGCTCGGTAACGTCGGGTCTGTGACGAGTTGGGACGGTGCCTCGAACGGGGTTCCCCTATGTGGGATACTTGCTTGCGCTGCTGCGGTCGTCCGTACGGTGCAGCATCGTGTGATGCGAGAGCATACATACATGGCACAGATGGCCGGACGTACACTCCTGTGTTGTGTGTGTAGGTGCGAGGCAACTCAGGCAATGACCATGGGCCTGGGCGACCCGCTGACGTTGCGGAGGTGGCATCCCCTTAAAGATTCGACAGTGGGACAAGCGATGCGGTCAACAACAGAGAGGACATCGTACGCGAGGTGCTTCATTTGGTTGAGCTGCCGTGGTTGGGCGTGTTATGTTTCGTTGAACGATAGGCTGCGGTGTCGTGTGGTTCGGGGAGCTGGAGTAGGACCAGGGCGTGACACAATGATGGCCGAACGAATAGTTGGTACTGGTACTGCAGGCATATCCGCGTCCATATCAATCTGTATGGGAGAGAGTTATTAATATTATAAATTTCTGGCATATATATGAATGCCTCGGAATGTGGCAAGAGTGGGTCGTCATATGATCGATCACTTATGTTACTTTGTTGGTGTTAGCAGATTTTCAGTTTCGTTATTTATTTATTATATTGTTATTTATTTATTTTCTTTCGGTTTTTTGAGTTTTGTGCGGTTTATTTGTTGCGATTTTAAGTTTCGGTGTTATCGGCGGTCGGTAAAAAGCATAGTTTAACGAGCGGTCTCGTTAGTGTTCCGGTTTATGTACGCAGATCGACTACGCGAATATGACCGTCGGAACCGTAGTGAAGTTCTCTATGCGACCAAGCCGCCATTCTGTGGGAGGAAGACAATCATCATTGATCAAGACACAATCCCCAAGCTGAGACGCCCTTTGTGGTGTTTTCCACCGGTACCTTCTGTGGAGGTCCTTTAAATAATCTTCTTTCCATCGGCGACTTAATTCATGATGGAGAATTTTAATTCTTTCCCATCTGTTTAATAAGGAGAGCGTCTCCACGCCTGGCTCAGGTATGGCCAGGATGGGCGCTCCTTTCAGAAAATGCCCAGGAGTGAGGGCAGTGAAGTCTGAGGGATCTTGCGAGAGTGCAGCGAGAGGCCGTGAGTTGAGAACGGCTTCAATTCTGGTTAACAATGTTGAGAATTTTTCATAATTAAATTTGTAGTTGCCAGCCAGCTTCTTAAACTGAGATTTGAAGCTTTTTACAGCTGATTCCCATAAGCCACCCATATGAGGAGCGCTTGGAGGTATAAACTGCCAATCGATACCTTGGGGAGCGTATTTTTGCACAATATTGGGTGAGACTGGTTTCATGAAATCCACAAATTGTCTTTCTGTCGCTCTTTGAGCTCCGATAAACGTTTTGCCATTATCGCTCATGATTTTTTAGGGGAAGCCACGACGTCCGACGAAGCGAGCAAATGGAGAAAAGCGTCCGTCGTCAGATTAGTACATAGCTCAAGGTGGACTGCTTTTGTCGCGGCTGAAGTAGCGCGTTTGTGTAGATGTGATATGACCGATCTTTGCATTTTGTAGGTCTAGGTGCGTCAATGTATCGCATAAGGGATAAGTTAATCCTTTGACTTTCAATATAAGGCGCTCTATGAATTTGAGGATATAGGCGACTACTCTGAGTGCCCGGGGGAACGATGAAAACCGTTGAAGGATGTCAGTATCATCCAATGTTGCAAGATAAGTGTCGATTTTTCGACTTTCTGGGGCTATTATGTTTCGCATGAGTGATTGTGGCGAATCGTTTCGCTGCTTTTACGACCTCTTTGTCGGTAACTGGTGGGCTCATTGTTCCTGATTCTTCGATGCAGTATTCTTTCGGCGTTTGTGCAGGGAAGAGAGTCTCTACTACAGACTTTAGCAGCGTTGGGCAGGTTGGGGCTTGGCCTTTACGTCCTCGGACTTTTGTCATAACAATCTTGTAAGCGTCACCCCATGGATTTTCTTCTAACTTGTTGCACAACTCTTTAAAGCAGCAGGCCTTGCTCTTTTTAATTGTCTTCTTTAGTTCATTCCATTTTTTCTTAAAACTTTCTTGTAGTACTGTGTATTCTGCCGAAAGTCGTCCTCTTTGACACACACGCCTCGCTTTGTGACATTCTTTTCATAGGTCTTCAATTTCATAATTTCACCAGTATGCTGGTCTTTTATACGTGGATTGCTTTTTCTTTCACATAGCAGCATCACATGCCTTACTGATGTGTTGTATTAGATACTCAGCCTGTTGTTCCGTTTCTGTGGCATTTTTCGGGTCGTTGTCTAGCATGAGTTTAAATAATTCTTCGTCAATGGTGTTAGTTTTCCATCCTCTGGTTTGAACTCTCTTATGGGATCTAAATCTTTGTATATGTGCAGGATTTCCAATTTCGAAGAGGATGGCCAGATGGTCACTATGCGTGTATAGTTCACTTACTTTCCAGGTTGCTATTCGCACCAGGGAGCTACCAGCTAACGTGATGTCTATAACGGAAACACGGCCGTTCTTTTCGAATGTATTCCTGTTCGTGTGAGTGCTATCCCATTCCGTTGCCCACGCGTTGAAATCACCTGCCACAATATTCATTGTTGTATGTGCAACCTCTAGAACCAGGTTATCAAGGATTCTTTCGTATTCACACTCGGCGGTAGGTAACAGCTATAAAAGTTTATGCCACAGATTGTTGCTCGTGTGTAGTAAGTAAGTCCTATTATTATTATTCACAGTGGTTGAGGTTGAGTTGCAAGACCCTCATGTTTTGGCCCTTTTGCACGCTGAATGGTACTTAGGACATTTTTTTACTACCAATTTGGTGATCTGTACTCCCTCGTCCATTTTTTTACATACATCACACGATGGTTTCTTATCTTCGCAAAGTGTCCTTTTTCCCCACATTTAAGACAGGACTGGCTTCTTTCATCTGGGTTGCTGCAGGTTCTAGCCAAAGGCCCGTATTCCAAGCACTTATAGCACTTTTTAAGGTTCGGTCTTTCTCTGAACCGACATGTTACCCAGCCTATTTTTATGTTTTTTGCCTCTAGTAGTGATCTTGCCTGATGAGCAGAGAGGCTTAGAACGGCCGTTTGCATACCCCGCGTATGCAGCTTTGATGCTTTTAAGAGCACCTTTGTCAAAATCGCCAAGTCCCTTTACCTGGGTACGTATTCAGATGTTATCTGGTCAAGATCCCTGTCCACTGTCTTTTTCCTTTAGTATTCATTTACTAACGGTAGTTGGTTTGTCAATTTTTTTCTCCTTAGGCCTCCTCGGTTCCTCTCCATCGGTGGCGTCCTTCGTTTGGCTTGGTTTTCGTCACGGGGTCTCTTCGGTGTTATATCCGTGGTCGACGGCATGTTCAGAATGTGCCTTCTTTGTTTCAGTTTATAGTGCTCTTCTTGCGCTTTGTTATATAGCATTCCTATATGGCTAAGGAGATCCCTAAGGTTGTTGTTGATGGTTCGCTGCGGTGGTCGCATCATTTCCGTCAGCTTCTTGATTTCCTCTCCCAATAGTTTCAAAGCGTCTACACACGTTTCTATTAAGTTAGCCTGTGGTGTGCTATATTGCAACGCTGGTGGCGACGATCTTGTTCTCAGTGGTTTATCCACATCCATGGTAGGCGATCTACCAAGTCTTGGGGATCGTTTAAAGGGATATATATCCATACTCGGTGTCCTCTGGGAGGAGCATATCTCTGGATCCTTGTTGGTACAGTCATTTGTGGTTCCACTACCTATTATTGCGGCATAGATGTTGCTGCTACTATTGTCATTTCTCAACTAAGTTTCCATATCTTTCTAGTTTGTTTTACCAGCGCATCGTGTGCAGGGGGCGGACCGAAATAAACAGGAACGGGTTTACCCTCGGAGTCTATGCTCCTACCCCAGTTCCCTGAGGCCTGTCCTTCGCTTTACCAGTCCCGGAGAACAGGGACGGACCAGCGCTCGCCCGGAGCAACGTAGGCTACTAATCCTACGCCCAATGCTGGCCAGGAAGCCGCCCATTTTGGGCCCGTCGCGCCTGGATTTTTGTATTATTCAACATGCCCATGCATGTTGAGGGAGACACATATTTCTATGAGGCGGTGTCGATTCGCCACAGTCACAGGAGTTTCGACAGATTTGCTGGCTTTTATACCGCACCCTCCACTCCTGTCGCTCATCGTCGGGGGTTGCTTATTCGTTCAGACTTATTTCGCAACTAACCTGGTAGCTTAGAGCCCAGCTAGGAAGTTAGTATACAATGTACTACTTCGGGAGGAATATACAGAGGTAGTCAAAATTATTTACACATCGGACGTTTTTTTACATGTTTCACAGAAAAAGCTTTCGCTTGTTGTTGTTGTTGTCGCAAGGGGTTGTTGTAAATCTTGATCTATTCCCGAGCGAATGAAGTCGGTTTGGCAAGAATAGGTAGAAATATGGCGGAGATATAAGCAAATGAACTGAAGACTCGCAGTAGTCAAAAGTATTTACACACGGCGATTTAACCTTTATCCTTGGATTTGGTTTGAGCAAAAGTAGTAATTTGATTCTATTGCATTCTTAACAACCTAACTCAGCCTTAAAATATAAAAATTGGTAAATAAAATATCGAAAACAAAGGAATTATCGATTATAACTAGATTGAAGACTGTTACTAAGTTTAAGACTAAAAAGAAGGAAACGAAGTATTGCAAGGGCAATTTAAAGATAATTGGGCGGAAACCTGTGATAACTCAAAGAGAATGCAGAAGATTGGTAGGAACTGTCATACAAAATCCCACAATTAGTCCTCTTAATATTGCAGCATCATCGAATCAGCATATTGCATGAACAGCCAATGATGCTACACTGCTAAGGACATTTAAAAATAGTAACATAAATACATACGTTGTGCATAAAGTTCACCACTTCCGAAAACAAAAAAGTTTTATTTCCGAAACCAAAAAAGCGATATGCCTCTCATTTGCCATTGATTGCATCCTAAAGCCTATCGTGGGCAGATAAGGCTAAATTTTAGTTCCAGGGCTTCTTTAGTAAACGCTTTATGCATTTACCACGTGAAAAGAAGAATTATGCAGTTTAGACGCTAAATGGAGTCGGGAGTGACATTATGATTTTTTGAAATATTTTTGGAAATTTTCCTTACATCTGTTTTGAAGATTTGGTACTAATTTAGGGACCCTAAATCATCCGGATATATATGAATTCACATGGCCATGCCATTCTAGTGGTCCGTCGGCCTTTTCCAACTATTGACTGCATTTTACAACAGGATAATGCTCCATTTCATAAGGGATCTTTACCTACAAAAGTGTTAAATGAAGCAAATCAAGTTGACCTCCGCACATCCCTGACCAAAACTTTAGTCAAAATGTTTGGTCTTTCGTTAAATATCAGAGGACAATTGATATAATAACCGAAAACGCGGAAATTACCGACATTTGGTCAAAATTAACAGTTAACTTAGCGCACAATTGGGTTTAATCAATTCGAACCATAAAGCAGGCTGGTATTAATGCCAATGGTAATGTAACCAATTATGAATTTAGCGCTTTAGAATAGGAATTTATACTGAACATTTAAATTTTAAAGTTTTCATTAAATAAGAACAGGATAATAGAGTTTATGTTGTGTGTAAATACTTTTGACGCAAAAAAAATGTGTGTAAATACTTTTGACTACTGCGAGTCTTCAGTTCATTTGCTTATTTCTCCGCCATATTTCTAGTTATTCTTGCCAAACCGACGTCATTCGCTCGGAAATAGATCAAGGTTTACAACAACATAGCATTTTGTTACCCTTCGACAACAACAACAACAAGCGAAAGCTTTTTCTGTGAAACATGTAAAAAAACCTCCGATGTGTAAATAATTTTGACTAGCTCTGTATATGTGTATGTTTACATGTGTGTGCATCTCTTTGAGCATTAGGAAAAATAGAATTCAGTATACATAATATTTGCATACATACTTATGTGCGTGGAGTAACGCAGAGCTGTATATGAATTTCATCTGCCATAGACAATTGAAATACAATGTGATCAGTGGTCCTGTTTGCATAGGGCAACTTCATGTTGCAACTTAAAATATTTTGCCGATGTTCAAATACCATGCGAAATTCAACAATTTTCTTTATAATTTTTATGTTTTTTTTTATTTTACTTAAAATTAAACAGAATTACCTTGATTTCTTTTATATTCTCCCTATAAGTTAATTGGTTATTAATACACATTTTTCTAATATTCCCTAATGCGCATGTGCAAGATCAGCTGCGCAAGCAATCTCTGTTCTCATGTTCCTTTATATTGTGGTAAACACTTCCCTTATCGACTGGTAAACATTTGATTTGTTCCCCTTTTGAGTGGTGTGTTCCTTTATAGTGTTCCGAGGGGCTACTATTCCTCAGTGGGAATGGTCACCCTAGCTGAGCTTTAAGCGACCGGGGGGTCGACAGGTCCCGGATAGCCGGACGGCCTGTAGTAGCAGGTTAGTTGCGAAATAAGATTAGACGAATAAGCAACCCCCGACGAAAAGCGGCGGGAGCGGATCATAAGCCAGCATGACCGTTGAAACTCCTGTGGCAGTGGCGAACCGACACCGCCTCTTTTTAATATGTGTCCCCTACAACATGCGAAGACATGTTGTAAAACATAGAAAACCCAGGCGCGACGGACCCATAATGGGCGGCTTCCTGGTCAGCGCCCATGTTAGGTGCGGCTGATTCAGAAAATATCTTGACCGGTACACGACGTAGCATACTGGGAGTCCCTTGAAGTTTCACTAGCGACTTCTCCGTTGGGGAAATTGATAGGGTGATGTGAGCTTGGCTCTGCCGAGGTATCAGCTGTGCCGTTTACCAGTAAGCAGCCACTTCGGTCCTTGGTCAGGAAGTGTGTATTTGGCGTAGGCGCAGTAGCCTACGTTGCCCCGGGTGATCGCCGGTCCGTCCGTGTTTTCCGGGACCGGCAAAGAGAAGGGCAGGCCTCAGGGAACTGGGGTAGGGGCATTGTCCCCGAGGGTATACCCGTACTTGCTTGTTTCGGCCCACCCCCCTACACACGATGCGCTATAAAACAGAAGTCAATGGAAAACAAATCGAGAACCAATATAATTAATACAAGCAATAATAACAACACAAATGGAATTACGGTTACAATGAATAGTGTCGTTGAAAACTCTGTTGCAGAGATAGACCCGACGGTGAGAACTCCAAGTACGGAAATAGATCCTTTCAAGCGAGCATCAAGAATAGCGCGATCGCCAACACAGATGCTTATGGTAAATAAGCCGACACGTGCAAGGTCGTCACCACCAGTATTAGAAGATAGCACACCTCAACCCAAAATGGTACATGACAACTACTTGTTGCAGCTAGCTAATGCTATAAAGAAGCTGACAGAAACGATGCGTCCTCCGTAGCGTTCAATTAACAATAATATGAGAGACATTCTCAGCTCTATATCAAAATTGTATGCCAAAGCTTTAGAGGAACACACAGGAACGAAGGACATTAGACGGAATGTACTCCTCAAATCGGCAACTACGGAAAGAACACCAAAGAGACCCAGGGACGAAAATCAACTGAAGTGAAGAACACCGCCAAAAAAAAAAAAAACAAAAGGTCTCATGAAAAGGTCCTAAAAGATGAAGCTGTCAAGCATACAGCAGAAAATATCGCTGCTAAGTCCAGAGTACGGATGGAAACGGAAGAAGGCTGGGTAAACGCAAGCGCAAACCACAAAACCCAAAGAAGATCGCACGTAAACCACCAACACGGCCCGATGCTATAGTCAAAGCGCGCTCCGGAGATATGTCATACAGGGACATCCTAATGACAGTCAGAAACGAGAAAAAACTGCAGAAACTAGGGGAAAATGTATCACGCATTAGGAAGACAGACAAAGAAGAAATACTACTGGAACTGAACGCAAATGCAAAGTACGACCGAATTTAAAAGTGAGATAAGTAAACTGTTTGGAGATCAGGCGCAAATTAAAGCGCTTCCTCACGAAATCGCAGTAGAAATTCGGGACCTTACTGATGCTGAAGTGACGCAAGCTGCAGAAAGGTTTGGAAATATCAAAACACCAGGTCTAGATGGAATTCCCAATAAGGCACTGAAAATTGCTATTAAACACAAAGTGAAAATCTTTTCAGAGCTGTTTACCCGCTGTTTGCAAGAAGGCGTCTTCCCGAAAATATGTAAGAGACAGCCATTAGTTTTTCTGCAGAAGCCAAATAAACCGGCTGGAGAACCAAGTTCGTACCGACCTCTCTGCATGCTGAATACACTTTGCAAGATTTTTGAAAGAATTATCTATGTAATACTAGAGAATCACTTGGAACAAGAATACACAGGACTCTCCAAAAACCAATAAAAAAACGCCGTGCTATTTGCTACGAGTGGTCTCTAAATACTTGTCGAACAGATTGTTACAAGACGCACATCGAAAAAGCAACGAAAAAGCGGCGCGAGTAACCGCGGCCATATCGAGAATGATGGCCAATATCGGCGGACCAAGCCAGAACAAGCGAGCACTCCTGGCTAAAGTAAGTCAGTCTGTGCCAATGTATGCGGAACCCATTTGGGGACCAGCAATGCAGATTAATACGTATGCTAAGAAAGCAAGATCAGTGACTAGACTAACTGCAATCAGGGTGATCAGGGCACGAACGAAATGTAACATAGTAGCGAAAGAGAAGAGCTAGCGAAGAGTAGATTAAAAAATCACTGATGAAGAGCCAATTTTGGCTGAGCCTGGTCCTGCGAAGAAATGCTTAGCGGCAGACCCGTGGGTCCAGTGAACTGCAATCGGAGTTAAGGGTTTAGTACGTAGGTGTACTGCTACGCAAGTCTAGCATAGTAAGATACTTTGTAGGCGTTGTCCCGAAAGAGGTGTATCTTAGCGCGCAATATGAATCGTGCATGCTGTCTACTTTTGACGGTATTTATGAAAGATTCCCCCTCCGACATAAAAAAAAAAAACAAAAAAAAAACATATATTCCTCACAATCCACAAGTTATTTCTTCACTATGATGCTAAAAATCAAGAGTTGAAGAATTTTCTAATGTTCACTTCTGAAGTGAAAAGTGGCAACATATCCCTTTCCAGACACAAAAGATTCTTCAATCAATTCTGCAAATGCAAATCAATGTTCAGAATGAATGAATGCATATCTCTTATTCTTATTAGCCTATTTTAGCTGAAACTCAGCGGCATGAAACGAAGGCAAATCGAACATTGCATAACTATAAAAATAGCGTATGTCATAATTCAAGAACAAAACCTTACGAAAGAAATAAATGTGACAACATAGCCGACATTGTCTCTCGTCGACTCGCACAACAATTCGACATCAATATGTAAGCGAGCACATCTGTATGTTTGTGGGCAAAGTTGTCAGGGGTAAGGGAAGCGGTCATTTACTTACTTTACAACACAATATAGCGTCACGCCGCCTTCGCGCAAAATCGCCGTTACACCTTCGACATAACACCATGGGCAGAGGCGTTTCAACGGAGGGTTCCTTCTTAATCATAGTTATTGATTTGTATTGCGAAATATTTGTCATATTAAGGGGTTATTTAATTAAGAAAGTATGAATTCATACTAATTCTTAACTTTTGTTCAATTGCATATAATTTAATGCAATAAAAAATATCATTCATATATCATGGGGCCATTGCGCCAAGATCCTCCTTGCGAGCGATCATCCCACTTGCTTCTACAACTGTACTCGCATAAAAGTGACGACAAGCGTATGTGTATTGATGAATGCGTGCGTGAATCTGATTTGCGTTCATAGCCATAAACGTTTTGCGGAATTTTGGGCAGATGAGCAAATATTTTCATGAAATATTATAATTATTAAAATAAAGATAATATGCTATTGAAATGACTATATGTTATTCCAAAAATTCCTTATAAAAAAAGAGTATTAAAAAAAATTTCAGCATTACAGGATCCGATCGCTTTTGATTAACTCCTTCTTGCTTACCACCTGTGCCATTTCGAAAGTGGCAATCATCGCGCCTTAGTCAGTGTTTTGTTCAGATCACTTGCGTCTGTTTGTATCATTGTTCCCAGTTCCCTGATGCTGTGTTGTACTTTTTCTTTCGAATTGGCGAGTTTCCGATGTTCCCTTATAATTTCGCACTCAAAAAGTTGCGAGTTAACATTTGCTCCTTCTTATTATTATACGTTCTTTGATTATACATCAGAGGTCGGCTCGAGAGGAATTGTGATTGTGTAAGTGAGCACGAAATAATGAATACCCAGTGAGAACTCCGTAGCCTAAAATTTTAAGAATGTTTTTCATTGTTTCATAAACATTGCATTTTTGAGCTCATTTATTCATTTTAATTATTTTGTTATTAAACCATGACCATTATATAATAGGTCATAAAAGACTTAACTTTACTGTCTTTAAACAGCTTAAAACCTTAAATATAATACATAACATCAAAACAGTAAGGCATTTCGCACAGGGCACTTAAACAAAGTGCCACAGTCATGCGCGATGTTCATCCGGTGCTGGTTCGACAACGACTGAATGATAGAGCGTGAGCGTACGTGTGATGTGAAGTCGTCACAATTGTGCCAAACAGTGCCGACCACTGTTCTAATTAGATCATTGTTGCAAAAGGAGTAGTTAACAAAAACATTAAACATAACCAAATAAAGTTTGGATTAATTCAATTAAACAATTAAATCATTTTATTTAACTTGTATACTCTGTGGAGCGCCAGCGAGAAAAATCACCAAGGAAGGAGGTGTTGTCCTTTTTTGCTGCAATTACGTGTGGCACAAAAGTGCAGAGCGGCAAAACGAACAATATCAATTTCTCAAAACTTATTGTATTGATTGACATCAGGAAGGAGCCATCATCAAATATAATCGTATTCCATCGAAGCGAACGGCGATTAGTCAATTATTACTTATGAAAAAATACCTTAATATCGTAAAACGTAAATTTGCTGAATGGGCTTAAAACCATTACTTCTCTTGAGGCAACATTTGAATTGTTCTATTATGGTTTTTTATTTTTTAAGAAATCTTATATATGAAAATAAAAAAATTTATTAAACTGAAATTTACGGATATTAAGCTCATTTTTATTGAAAAGTATACCTCTAAGTGAGTACTCGAATTAACGAAAAATTTAATGTAACGAACAGGCCTGACATTCCACAGATTTTTTAAAATCTTTGAAATTGCCTAGACTATCACCACTTCATTTGCATCTCAAACTCACTGCGTACAGCTGCTGCCGAAACAATTGGATTGCGGCAACGACAAAAAACTAGCTGGTACGAAGAGGATTGTCGTCTCTTAGCGGAGAGAAAACAGACTGCCTACCTCGCAACATTGAAAACAACCACAACACGTGCGGGATGGAATAGATACCGAGAGCTGAAGAGGGAAGCGAGACGCATCTGCAGACAAAAAAAGAAAGAGGCCGAATTGCGTGAGTATGAAAAGCTTGAAAAGCTGGCCGACATGGGTAATGCTCGAAAATTTTATGAAAAGATGAGGCGATTAACAGAAGGTTTCAAGACCGGAGCATGCTCATGTAGAAACCAAGGTGGTAATCTGGTAATCGATGTCCAGGGCATACTGAGATTATGGAGGGAACACTTCTCCGACCTGCTGAATGGCAGTGAAAGTACAACACCAGGAGATGGCGAACCCGATTCCCCAATCGATGACGATGGAACAGATGTTCCATTACCCGACCATGAAGAAATTCGAATAGCAATTACCCGCCTGAAGAACAACAAAGCGGCGGGGGCCAATGGATTGCCGTACGAGCTATTCAAATACGGCGGCGAAGAGCTGATAGGGTGCATGCATCAGCTCCTTTGCGGAATATGGTCGGAAGAAAGCATGCCCTCAGTGTGTTCTGCCCAATCTATAAAAAGGGAGATCCCACAATCTGTGCCAATTACCGTGGGATAAGCCTCCTAAATATTGCCTACAAGGTTCTATCGAGCGTACTGTGTGAAAGACTAAAGCCCACCGTCAACAAACTGATTGGAAATTATCAGTGTGGCTTTAGACCTGGAAAATCCACAACTGACCAGATATTCCCCATGCGCCAAATCTTGGAGAAGACCCGTGAAAAGAGGATCGACACACACCACCTTTTTGTCGATTTTAAAGCTGCTTTGGACAGCACGAAAAGGAGCTGCCTTCACGCCGCGATGTCTGAATTTGGTATCCCCGCAAAACTAATACGGCTGTGTAAGTTGACGTTGAGCAACACCAAAAGCTAGTCATGATTGGGAGGAGAGGTCCTTCCCGAGCCGTTCGATACCAAACGAGGTTTCAGACAAGGTGACTCACTATCGTGTGACTTCTTTAACTTGATGCTGCAAAAATTATACGAGATGCAGAGCTAAATAGAGAAGGTACAATCTTTTATAAAAGTGTACAGCTGCTGGCGTACGTCGATGATATTGATATCATCGGAAGCAACAACCGCGCCGTTTGTTCTGCTTTTTCCCGCATGAATAAGGAGGCGAAGCGAATGTTTCTGGAGGTGAATGAGGACAAGACGAAATATCTCCTGTCATCAAGCAAACAGTCGGCGCATTCGCGTCTTGGCTCCCACGTCACTGTTGACCGTCATAACTTCGAAGTCGTGGAAAATTTCGTATACCTGGGAACCAGCATCAACAACGCAAACAATGTCAGCCTCGAAATCCAACGCAGAATCACTCTTGCCAACAGGTGCTACTTTGGACTGAGTAGGCAATTGAAAAGTAAAGTCCTCTCTCGACGAACCAAAATCAAACTCTACAAGTCGCTTATCATTCCCGTCCTGCTTTATGATGCAGAAGCTTGGACGATGTCAACATCAGATGACACGACACTAGGAGTTTTCGAGAGGAATATTTTGCGCCTTTTGGTCCTCAGAACATTGGCAACGGCGAATACCGCAGACGATGGAACGATGAGCTGTACGAGTTATACGACGTCATTGACATAGTTCAGCGGATAAGAAGACATCGGCTACGCTGGCTAGGTCATGTTGTCCGAATGGACGAAAACACTCCAGCTCTGAAAGTGTTCGATGCAGTACCCGCCGGAGGAAGCCGAGGAAGGGGAAGGCCTCCACTCCGTTGGAGGAACCAAGTGGAGAGCGACCTGGTTACACTTGGAACTGGCGCCGAACAGCGAAGGAAAGAGAGGAGTGGCGCGCTCTCATCGATTCGTCTATAACCGGCTAAATGGTTCAACGCCAATTACATACACACATACAATATGTGAGATATCTCAGCAGAATTAAGTGAAATTAAAATCATGGATATAATGTAATGTGTAATGTGACAAAAATAGTTGAAATCGGTCCAGTAATTCCTGACAGCTTCCATATATTATAAATAATGATTTTCCGTATTCTAGAGAACTTTATGTAGTATGTTAGTAAAATTCTGAGTTATCTTAATGAAATTATATAAGTAAATTGCGGGGTATAAACTGTTGCGTTTCACCTGAACTTAACCCTTTCTTGTTACCATAAGTTATATAATCGTAGAGGATGTGATTATTAACATATATAACAAAGTGTAATAAAATATGTTTTGGGTGGGGTGCCACGCGCACTAACTAAACATTTTTCAAGCACTGTTGTTTCTGTGATATTCTGTACCTAAATAAATATTTATAACGAAGTATATTGCTTGGTTATACATTTTATAGCTATCACTAAATGTCTTTGCTTTTCTGCGAAACAACATGTTTTCAGTAGTTTGGGTGAAATCTGTGACAATATGAGACTGTTTACGATAATTCTCTGTACATTCATTCATGTTCAATTATTTTATTTATCATTTACATAGTTTATCATAGTTATAGATAATAATATTAAAATTACTTTAATGCGGTCTCTGATAAAACTATAACAACCGGTTTCACGAAATTTTTTTATTGAAAATTAAGTTTAATTTTAATTTTTATTTAACTTTGCACTTAAGTTTCCTCCGTTTCACCATTATTGACATTTGGCATCCAAAGAATTAAAAGGCAGGGATGTTAGCAAGAATGATAGAGACAAGATTACGACAGTCGTTTACAGTTAGCTTTTTTGGGTTTTGAGTTGCTGTTGAGTGACAACTTTCACGACCCCGAACACGCGAGCAAAACAAAAAACAAAAGAAAAATTTGCATATTGCACGGTGGTACAAAACTATAAAACCGAAACAAAGAGCTGAAGTCAAGGCTAGTGCTTAAATATTATTTAAAATTCTAAGTCAAAAATGTATTAACTTGAAAAAGAAGTCCGCAATGGCGGAATTAAACCACAATAGTACAAAAATGTCGTATATAAACAATTTTTTTCACTTTTCTAACCAACAAAATAGTTGGCAAAATGGAGAACTTTTTGTAACAAAACATATAACTTTAATTATAAATATGCATTATAATATTGGATCATTTTATAAATGAAGATTTTAAGAATTACCTTCATTGTGATATTTCATCTGCACATTATACAATTTGGTTCACTATGTTTAACATTTCCGTTTTCCATTTGACAATTCTTCTGTTGCCTATTCCCATTCGTGGGTCGTGAACGCTTCAGTCTGTCGTAATCTTGTCTTCTATCATTCTTGGGATGTTAGTAAGAATAACAGCTGATTTATGTAAACAAATAAATTGTATTTCTTTGTCAAAATGGTAAACAAATGGGAATTCAGCTGATAGAAAAGAGTAACCATGGTTACATATGGCAGTATTTAAATAATATTTAAATGGCAAAGCGTGACCATTTAAATAAAAATTAAGTCAAATGATGAAACTGAAATTAATTATTTTTCACTTAAATTTGTTTCGTGAAACCGGCTGTAAGATTGGTAGCAATGTCTATATGTAACCCATGACGGATGTTGCAATTTGCGGATAAGTGTGTTATTTCACGTTAGAGAAGCATACGTGTCTTAAAGATTTGTAGAAGGTAGTAAATAGTAAATTCAACTGCAAATCTCTATTTACAACTGTAATTAATCATATTCAGTTATTGTAATATGTCGTTTGTTCGTTAATACCAAAATATCAAAAAATTAATGTTTTAAATGTTCTTAACAATGCAAAATTAAAATATTTATCCCCTCATTATTTAACCTTTGAACTAAGTTTTATCAAGAGAAAGTAATATAATTCTAAACTACTTTATTTATTTAGTCCTGTAAAATTTATATTAAGCATTAATAATATACACTATAACACATTGTTTACGTCTTATTGGCATTGGAATTTCCTTCGAGTGCATGGTTAAGGGTGTGAAATTGTAGAAACGGTTAATATTGCCTATTTTGTGGATTATATGTTTATATTTGAGCCTGCGCAATGAATACCGTGGTAGTGATTTCAAACTCTTTGCACGAATAATTCAATAAGGAAAACCGGATAAATACTATTTTGTATTTTGAAAAAAATATAGTTTTAGTAGCAGAATTGTGTGTGTTATACATACAGAGTTTAAGATAAAAAGTCTATATAAGAAATAATTATATAAATTGAAATTTAAAATATTGCATAATTTACATTGTTAATTGTACATTATAGATAATACAATATACTGTTAGTGAATATAATATTGAAAAAGTGAATGAAACACTTATCATAAATATTATTATACAAAATATTTAATTAGTTCTATTTGTATTTATGAGAAGATTTAAAAAGTAATATGCCATAGGTAAAGAAGTACAAATTTTTGTCTGTTACTAAGCCAAAACTAAACTGTTAAGAAGTTTCAACCCACCGTTAAATATTGTACAAATCGATTTTTTACACTTGGAAATGGAAAACAAACTTCTATTGCCAAAATATCCAGTAGGCGGGCAAGTGTTAATTATATACAAATTCTAGAACAGACGACAAATAACAACAGCAGTGCATTAAACAACATATGCTCAGGAAAATATACATGCATAGGGCGATAAAAACGCTGTGTAATTAAAAATACCTCGAAAATTACATCCCATACTGATTTATTAAAGTCAAATAAAAATATTTTCAAGTTTGTAAACTTTCAGGTGAGTACAATTAATATTTCCAATAGAAGTAAGTTTATATTATATAAATTGTGAAGATAAACTAATAAAATCGACAAACCAATGTATATTTTTTCTTGTGACTTCATAAATATACCATTTCAGAAAATACCCTCGAACGTTATGTATATGTGTGTATGTCAAATGTATTAACATTAAAACTTTTGACAGTGGTGCAACCATGGGAAAACATAAGTGCGAATAATTTTCTTCGATTTATTATGCATTTATTGGTTTACAATTTACGCTTTTTAGAAACTTAATATCCAATATTACGCCAAGATATAAATTTATAAATATGTATTTTAATATACAAAATAAACACATAAATACAACAAAATATTATAGTATTACAAAATCTATATCATAAGTCAACATTAACATGAATGCAACTTAATTGTCTGCAAATATTTTAGTAACAAATATATTTATTTATATTTTAAAACAATTAACACCTTAATATATTCTCTAAAAATTTATATGAAAATTCGAATTTTGTAATTGACATTTGAAACTGCTAAAGTATATTACTTTGGTACAAATGGCCAGCATTTCTTAAATAATACACACAAATAAACTCAATTTAACTAACAGTGAATAACAATTGAAAATCACAAAAAAAAAACTTATTTTCCAAAAAACGAAATAATTCGTTGTTTATTTCAGCGGGATTCTTAGAGGTAGCTCGTTTTGCCTGTCAATTGTTCAGTACCTCATGATCTGGCTTTGTTGCTAACATCAAAAATTAGTTCATAGACTCTCTCAACAAGTAAACGAGAAGAGTTTCGTATCACATTATCCATGGTGTCAACTGTTGTATGCAGGGAGTCAATTTCATTGAATCTTTTATTCATCAATAATTGCTATTTCTCTTTTCGTGGTGTCCATTGCGTTAACGCGGGCAACTCGAATTGGGCAAAATTCCTGAGGCTATTTACACGGTACACAAATTCTTTTCTATTAGTTAAAAACGTATTTACATACAGTGGAACTTCCATAACTCGAAGATCTCCACAACTCGAACACTCAAATTGGCAATAGTGTTTAGGAGCCAAATTTCATACAAATTTCCTTCCCTAACTCGAATTTCTATAACTCGAAGTTCTCCATAACTCGAACTCTTGAAGTGGCAATTGAAGGCAACTTTCATACAAAATTCCTTCCATAAATCGAACATTTTGGTCAGGGCATAAACAAAATTTAATATTTTACTATCGAGGCAGAATTTGAAAAGAGTCACTCTATATCGTATGGAGGAGAATAAAAAATATGATATTACACTAATGGATTTCATAAATCATGTTACAAAAGCATGTGATACAGACATCAAGAGCTAAACAAAAGCAAACTGCAACAAATAAAATTACAGAATACATGTTTTAACGTATGTTCATGAAACTTTATGAGAAGTAAATAAATAAAACTCTATAAATCTATATTTTCCAGCTTTTTGAAAAATTTTATGTTTTAATGAAAATTCTATAACTCAGGTTTTTTTTGTGGTTATGGGGATTCGAGTTAGAGAAGTTCCAATGTACGCGCGGATGAAGTTATACTTCTTAGTGATATTCCAAGAAATGCATATCATTTTGTATGAAAGAAAACTAGCGAGAGACACTTTCTTAAATTCACATTTTATAAATTTATTACGCACATTTTATAAACCAAAGTCCAAATCAATTATCATTTCTGGGTTCTGATGGATTGATATCTATAATATTTACAATTGGATTATGATAACTAAAACACGATATGAAATGTCTTACATCTATTTTATCAATATTTCTCGCGAATACCGTATCAATAGTCGTACCTCCTTTTGTCGTTGGATCATTTCTTCCATTGATCATTTGAAATACAATCATACATATGCGTACACATTTTTCCGAAGTCGTATAACTTCAAAAAAATTTAATTTTATTGAAATTAAACAATTTACTGCCACGGGTGAGGCTCGAACCCACAACCTTAACAAATTTTAAAAATTTAATTTTATTGACATAAATAAAAAATTTAATGCCCTGGGTGAGGCTCGAATCCACAACCTAAGAAATTTGAAAAATTTAATTTTATTGAAATAAATAAAAAATTTAATGCCCCGGTGGGGCTCGAACCCACAACCTTAACAAATTTTAAAAATTTAATTTTATTGACATAAATAAAAAATTTAACGCCCTGGGTGAGGTTCGAATCCACAACTTTAAAGAGTTTTAAAAAATTAATTTTATTGAAATAAAATACATACACATGTGAATATGTCACCAACCCAAAGTAATACTTTCCATTTGCAAAGAAAAAACATGAAGACTGACTACAAGAAATGATCCTGTGAAGCATAGTCTTAATGTGCTGAACACATAGAAGACGACAAGCGACGAGCAACATCTGTCAAATATTAAAATACACGCGTTCTTATGGGCACAGATTTTTTGGCAACAGCACGACTTCACCACAAAAGGGTTGAAGTCTTCGCTGTCGCCAAATTAGAAATGTTTCTAATTTTGCCGGCGACAATGGCCGCTGTAGAGCTGCCACTAATATGTGAAATGTAAAATTATTCAAAGTTCTCACAAGTATGACGTTATTTTGCCAGCAGAAACGTAAAATAGCTTTAATAAATCATTTATAATAACAATCGATTATTTAAAACAAATAAATCGACCATTTTTACATTTTTTACGTAAATAATTTCACTTTAAACTAAATACGTAAATTTTATTGAAGTGATAGATGTTAGTACGGCAACAATGAAATTGCTTTTTGATATGTCGCTGCCGTCTTCAAAATGTACAAGACGCTGGCTTCAAAGCGACATTTGTGATTAGCCGTCGCTACGTCGTGTCGTGTCGTCGTCTTTGTGTTCAGCACTTAAGTTTTCAACGGCAAACGCAGAGAATTTCAACCAAAAGTCACATAAACTAGTTGAGAATTCGCAGAAATGAAACAGAAACGAAAGAAAAAAATCAAAAGAACCATACGCATAATGTTCGCAAATTTGTTTAAATGCATATGTGTGTAAATATGTGCACTTGTAGTACATTTCTTGTAAAATCTTCGTTGCCGCGGAAAACGTTTGACCGCAAATAGTAATTTTTTTGTCACAGACTTGTAATCAGAGTCGCGTTTTCGCAGGCAAAGAGGTCTATGTCCCCAAATCATATTATTATGGATTTTTTTATGTCTTGATTCTTACTAAAATCAATTGTAGTACATTAATATTTTAGTAGAATATTTAAATACATTTAATTATTTATATTTGCTAATAGTAAGTCAATACTATCTAATACATATTTTGCGCATTTATAATTACGGAGGGATCACTTGAAACGACTCTGTAAAGCTCGATGTGTCGAAAAATTGATGGCGCCTGCGCAATGCCAAAGCGACGCAACATTGCGCTGTTGGTAGAAAATCGGCTTGTCGTAAATATGTATGAATATGCATGAGCATGCAAACATATCGATATAAATTTTTGGCGCTTGTTGTTTCTGTAGAACATTGCTTTTGAGTTTTGGTGGTTGACAAACTTACGTGCACGCATATACAAATGTAAGTTTGTGTGTTTGTTCAATGACATATAAACATGTACATATGTATGTTTATGCATAATATTGCATATTGCGCAACAATTATCGCAGCCTTTTTCGAACTCGTATAAGAAGTATAACTTCAAAAATAGATAATATTATCAGAATAATAATTTATAAAGAATTATTAATTGAAATTAAATTTTGTTACGAACAAGAAGAAATAACGCGTTGTCCAAACACAACCACCTCGGTGCGTTTTCACGGCCTTGTGTAAACTCATGCTTTATTCAGTGAACGACGTGCCCCGTAGCAAAGAAAAATTATCTAAAGTTATGAATTTGGTAGCAACGTAGAAATGAGAAACCAATGTTGCCATTGCTCATTTTGTATAGATAGTTTTACACAAATTTAGCTTTTCAGTTTTCATAACACAAAAGATCAAAACTGAAATACAACTATTAACAAGTAAGGAAGGGCTAAGTTCGGATGTAACCGAACATCTTATACTCTCGCAATTTATTTACATAACACACAAATTTACCCATAAATTCGACATAAAGTTTAATAGAATAACGAAAATCGTCATATATAGTATATGAGGGCTGAGGTAATTTCTGAAGCGATTTCATTCATTTTCACCAAGGTGCACTATATCCAAGACTATACGCTCACTTAATTTTGCTAAGGTATCTCACGTATTAACCAATACATATATGCGGAATACAGCCCACCGTATTTTTAAAAAACCTATAATTAGGTATATGGGAGCTAGGAGATGTTATGACCCGATTTTAATAAAACAATTTCCTCTGAATTACATTAAATTATCTGAGAGATTTACCCATATTTTAGGTTAAAATTTACCCTTAGGCGCTGAGTTCAACACGTTCGATATCTGGGGCCTTGAAATGTTATAGTTCGTGTTCGACAATTTTTTCACAAATGAAGCCAGAGATGATATACACTATTTGTGTAAAGTTTTATTCCAATATCTTCATTGGTTCCTTATGTACATGCATATATGTTATAAAGTAAAGGAATAAGACGGAATTCAAAATTGAGTTATACGGAAAGTAGTCTTGGTTGTGAACCGATTTCGTCCGTGTTATCAGGGTGTCAAGAAAATGTTAAATACTGAATTTCATTGAAATTTTGACCCATAAGTGGGCGATGCCACGCCCATTTTCTATTTTTTAAAAAAATCTGAGTGCAGCTTCCTTCTGCCATTTCTTTTTTAAAATTCCGGATTTCAACTCCACTAATCCATCCTGATAATTTATATATATATAACCCCATATCTAACTCTTTTATTTCTTGGTGACACAAACAACCATTATGTGAACAAAACTATAATACTCTCTTCAGCAACTTTGTTGCGAGGGTATAAAAATAGTCTACCCATTTACAAATAAGAGTATTCGACTGTGTGTTAGTTTAAGGATAGTTGAAATATATTAAAGTTTATTTTTTAATTTTTATAAAATATAGAAACTGGCAACCCTGTGATGTACGAGAGCAATCGGAAAAAATCCGAGAGTGTTCATTGTATGTAAATTGCGATCTCATAAGATAAGTCGTATCAGCTCTCTCCGTCTACGGTTTTGCGCTTTTCACTGTTTGAAGCATCAGTCATGGTCAACGGATGTGTTCCTTCATTTTCAGTAGGTATACTCAAAAGTCTCCGCAATCGATATGAAAAATGTCATTAAGTGCCTTATATGCACATATATTTTGCGGCATCGTTGTTTTTCTCGCTTAAATGCCTGTAACATTTAATAGCCTTGACATACGGCTATTTAATCCATTTCAATGCAACTTAGTGCCATAGAAAGGCACAAAATCTTCGTACATAGAGATAATCTTAGCAAATTTAAAAAAGAAATAAAGTAAACAAATTATTTATGTTTCTATTTTGCTAATCAAATAAATTATCAATAACTAATTTAAATGTTTAAATGTTGTTGTATATAGTACATGAGGTTGTGTTGGTGTAATTCATCACACCATTTCTCTAATTTTCATGTTGTTAGAGAGGGTACTAAAAGGAAATGTTACAAATAAGTTTGGTTTGTATAGATTTATTAGTTTGCGAGATATCTATGTATATACAGAAAACCTATTATGGGTCACTTTTCCCAAAAATTGCATCCATTTATGGGCTAATAATGAGAAGAGACAACGTAAAAAACTGTTCATATAAATTGTAAACAGCAATGCAAACACTTTTTGTATAAGTATAGTAGTAGGAGTTCAGTATATGCAAAAACAAAAAAAAACTGAAAATCAGACCCGAAATGTTTACGTGTATCCTATTTTTGTTTTTTTTTTCCTCGCGTGTTTTGGAGAAATCTAACGGTAACAAATTGTTTGAAACTATTCAATTGCTTAGATGATGTTGGAATTTTAATTTTCTGTCAAACGTCAATGTGTATAAAGTCGAACTGGGGCGTGGTCGTGAAATTTCATTTGAGACTCGGAAAATTATCTTAGACTTGTATTTAAAGGGGAATTTAGGACGTGCAATTGGCCGATTTATTAACAAACCGCCATCGAGTGAGCAATAACAATAATTCAATCATATGAAAAGTCTGGAACTTTACAGGTAAAACCACGGTCCTGCCATCAAGTTGACACCCTACGGTAAACGTAAAATCCTGGGAGCAATACAGGCAGACCTAAGGCGTGCATCCTCAAACCAAACAAAATGTATGGGTTGGTTAAATTTTTCATTTTATATACTGTTTGAGTATTATTTTCCAATAATTGTACTATCCAATTATCTATAAGAAAGTTTACTTATAAAAAAAAATAATTTCATATCATATTGAATGCACTAAAATGCTTATCCGTGCCTCTAACACTTTACAACATAAGCAAAAGCCAAAGATGCTTTCTATGAGCGCCTAGAACGCACCTATGAGCGCTGCCCCCGCCACGATGTCAAAATCGTGCTTGGCGATTTTAACGCCAGGGTGGGTAAAGAAGGAGTCTTTGGCACAACAGTCGGAAAATTCAGCCTCCATGACGAAACATCGCCAAACGGCCTGAGGCTGATCGACTTCGCTGCGGCCCGAAATATGGTTGTCTGTAGTACCAGATTCCAGCATAAAAAAATTCATCAAGCAACGTGGCTGTCCCCTGATCGAAACACGCGCAATCAAATCGATCACGTTGTGATAGACGGAAGACATGTCTCCAGTGTTTTAGACGTGCGTACGCTCCGAGGACCAAACATTGACTCGGACCATTACCTAGTAGCAGCAAAGATACGCACTCGCCTCTGTGCAGCAAAGAACGCCCGTCAACAAACACAAGGAAAGTTCGACGTCGAAAAGCTGCAATCACAACCGACAGCCGAACGATTTTCTACTCGACTTGCACTCCTGCTCTCTGAGAGCACTCATCAGCATCTCGATATAAGGGAGCTGTGGAACGGCATCTCAAACTCATTGCATACCGCTGCAGCCGAAACAATTGGTCTCCGGCAACGCCAAAAAACCAGTTGGTACGATGAGAATTGTCGTTCCGCAGTGGAGAGAAAACAGACTGCCTACCTCGTAACGTTGCGATCGACCACAACACGTTCGGGGTGGGATAGATATCGAGAACTGAAGAGGGAAGCGAGACGCATTTGCAGACGTAAAAAGAAAGAGGCCGAAATGCGTGAGTATGAAAAGCTTGAAAAGCTGGCCGACATGGGTAATGCTCGAAAATGTTATGAAAAGATGAGGCGATTAACAGAAGGTTTCAAGACCGGAGCATTATCATGTAGGGACCGAGAAGGTAATCTAG
The DNA here is from genome assembly GCF_028554725.1 of Zeugodacus cucurbitae. Lineage (NCBI taxonomy): Eukaryota > Metazoa > Arthropoda > Insecta > Diptera > Tephritidae > Zeugodacus > Zeugodacus cucurbitae. The sequence continues at coordinate 33,462,560 of NC_071668.1, forward strand.
TAACGGATGTCCAGAGCACACTGGGATTATGGAGGGAACACTTCTCCGACCTGCTCAATGGCAGTGAAAGTACAACACCAGGAGATGGCGAACCCGATTCCCCAATCGATGACGATGGAATAGATGTTCCATTACCCGACCATGAAGAAATTCGAATAGCAATTACCCGCTTGAAGAACAACAAAGCGGCGGGGGCCGATGGATTACCGGCCGAGCTATTCAAATACGGCGGCGAAGAACTGATAAGGTGCATGCATCAGCTTCTTTGTAGAATATGGTCGGAAGAAAGCATGCCTGACGATTGGAATCTTAGTGTGCTCTGCCCAATCCATAAGAAGGGAGACCCCACAATATGCGCCAACTACCGTGGTATAAGTCTCCTCAATATCGCATATAAGGTTTTGTCGAGCGTATTGTGTGAAAGACTAAAGCCCACCGTCAACGAACTGATTGGACCTTATCAGTGTGGTTTTAGACCTGGAAAATCAACAATGGACCAGATATTCACCATGCGCCAAATCTTGGAAAAGACCCGAGAGAGAAGAATCGATACTCACCATCTTTTTATCGATTTTAAAGCTGCCTTCGATAGCACGAAAAGGAGCTGCCTTTATGCCGCGATGTCTGAATTTGGTATCCCTGCAAAACTAATACGGCTATGTAAGCTGACGTTGAGCAACTCCAAAAGCTCCGTCAGGATCGGGAAGGACCTCTCCGAGCCGTTCGATACCAAGCGAGGCTTCAGACAGGGTGACTCACTATCGTGCGACTTCTTCAATCTATTGCTGAAAAAAATAATACGAGCTGCAGAACTAAATAGAGAGGGTACAATCTTCTACAAGAGTGTACAGCTCCTGGCGTATGCCGATGATATTGATATCATCGGAAGCAACAACCGCGCCGTTTGTTCTGCGTTTTCCAGACTAGATAAAGAAGCGAAGCGTATGGGTCTGGTGGTGAATGAGGACAAGACGAAATATCTCCTGTCATCAAACAAACAGTCAGCGCACTCGCGTCTTGGCTCCCACGTCACTGTTGACAGTCATAACTTTGAAGTTGTAGATAATTTCGTTTATCTGGGAACCAGCATTAACAACACCAACAATGTCAGCCTTGAAATCCAACGCAGAATCACTCTTGCTACTTTGGACTGAGTAGGCAATTGAAAAGTAAAGTCCTCTCTCGACGAACCAAAATCAAACTCTATAAGTCGCTCATTATTAACGTCCTGATGTATGGCGCTGAAGCGTGGACGATGACAACATCCGATGAGACGACTCTTGGGGTTTTCGAGAGAAAGGTTTTGCGCAAGATTTATGGTCCTCTAAACATTGGCAACGGCGAATACCGCAGACGATGGAACGATGAGCTGTACGATTTATACGACGACATTGACATAGTTCAGCGAATAAAAAGACAGCGGCTACGCTGGCTAGGTCATGTTGTACGGATGGAAGAAAACACTCCAGCTCTGAAAGTATTCGATGCAGTACCCGCTGGAGGAAGCCGCGGAAGAGGACGACCTCCACTCCGGTGGAAAGACCAAGTGCAAAGTGACCTGGCTTCACTTGGTGTTTCCAGTTGGCGCTAAAAAGCAAAAAGGAGGAATGAGTGGCGCGCTCTGGTGGATTCGGCTATAATCGCTTAAAGCGGTTCCTACGCCAAATATATATAATTGGCCGATTTATTAACAAACCGCCATCGAGTGAGCAATAACAATAATTCAATCATATGAAAAGTCTGGAACTTTACAGGTAAAACCACGGTCCTGCAATCAAGTTGACACCCTACGGTAAACGTAAAATCCTGGGAGCAATACAGGCAGACCTAAGGCGTGCATCCTCAAACCAAACAAAATGTATGGGTTGGTTAAATTTTTCATTTTATAAACTGTTTCAGTATTATTTTCCAATAATTGTACTATCCAATTATCTATAAGAAAGTTTACTTATAAAAAAAAAATAATTTCATATCATATTGAATGCACTAAAATGCTTATCCGTGCCTCTAACACTTTACAACATAATCAAAAGCTATTTTAAGGAAACAACTTTGAGTTACAATACAAACGAAGTCTGTAAAATATATAATGTCGCTGGTGGAGTACGCCAGGGATCTGGCATAATGTACTTGGAACATTATGTACGACTGAGTACTGCGACTCAAAGTACCCAAAAACGTTGAAATCATTGGGTTTGCAAATGATATTGCTGTTGTGGTTATAGAAAAACACATTCACGATATAGTTACGATAAACAACAGGACAATAGGCGATTGGATCGACCGATGTAGAACACAAATTCTCGCATTTGCCGAAATATAACCATGAGAGACAACATTTACAAATACATTTGGTATAGACCCAATTCCCGATAACTTAGTAAAACAAATGGTCGAATCGGTAAAGAAGTTGAAAGCTGTTTGCTTAGTTACAACCAGAATTATGAAATCCCAACGAACCAGCGAACAGCTCCGGAGAATTGAGTATTTAAATGTGAATTTTTAACACTGACGAGACGGGAGGAGTTAACGACGAACAATGTACCACGCGGGGTATTATACCAACAGAGGTGGAACCAAGTAAAAACAAATTGTAACTGAATGCATTTTGACCATCACGATCGTATGAGTGTAACTCAACTCCCGACGTAATACTTGACGGTGGTACCGGGGGGAACGGTACAGGACAGTAGGAGATTTAGTTCGGATAAATGTTCCACCCTGACATGGAGTCCAGGCTTTCGATATTTCCTATATGTATATGGTTCTTTGATAGTTGTTTGCCTACGAACATTATATATTACATATGCGCAAAAGTTTTAGCATTTGAGATGTTATTAAAAACAGTTAATGACAAAACAAAAAAATATACATAAGAGCATATTAATATATTATATATGTTTTAACATATTTATATATATGTATTTATTATATGCATAATTCAAATGGTTTTATTGAATCATGTAGTTACTAATTTTTGAAACTAATGCTTTTTTGGTTTTACTGTTATGAATGTTGTCTGATGTCTTGTATTAAATTTAAGATTTTAAGTTCATTAAATGCATTAAAGTTATGCTTTTATGATCAAATGTATTTGTTTTAATAATAAAATGACTGAATGGCTTGCCGAAAATTGTTTTTTTTTTTTGCCGAAACTACAAAAGCTGAAAAAAAATTGTTTCCATTATCATGATCGGAGAGCTGAGCAATGTCATATTTACAATAAGGCTTTTTAATACTTTCGTAGAATTGGTTGGAAACTTTTAATAAACCAATGTTTGATTTAATTCGCCAAAGGAAAGGATAATCACTGAACACCCTTAATTGCCAAAGACTTCGAGCTCATTCTCATGATATCACAGATGCAGTGATACGAAAATTAAACTTTGTGCTTTTAGCCGAAACTTGGTTAGACAATGATGAATGACGACAGCAAATCGAACTTCACGTCAAATATAAACGACCGAACATTCGAGGAAGAGGTGTTGTGATCTGTTATACATTTCCAAATGAATGCAATAAATTGCACTGCACATACAGTGATTTTGACTCAAATTGGCGATATCAGTTTAAGTAAATGTAAATTATCAAATAGAGAAGAAATTGTCAACCCAGCGATCTATGTACATATCTCCTAACCATATGGCTCTAATGTAAATTCCTGAGTCAAGAATTCGGTTCAGAGATGCATAACGCTATATTGAATATAATGTACGAATTTGTATACCACATCTTATTATTTCGATTATCCCTGTATGGGAGGATGGAGTCATATGTAGAAGTTCACGTAAGTGAGGAAAGTTTCTGACTGTCATTCACTTGGGAGTGGCCAGGAACGATTCTTTTACATGTGGCTCAAGCAGCTCACGACTTCCGGTCTTAGACCAAGTATCCTCTGGGTAGCCAACAGACATCCGTTTGGAGGCGAGCTAAAGTGAGAAGGCGAAACCCGCTTATGCGGTTGTGCGTAGGGTTTGGGACACACCACATAAAAACACCCCACAATGGAAAGAACAAAACAGCCTCGGATGAGAGACCCCAATTTTGATGACGACCACTGCAAACGTTTAAAGGACTACGATTTAAGGGCATGCACCTGGAATGTCCGGACCCTTAATTGGGAAGGTGCCTCTGCCCAGCTGGTTGATGTCCTCGTAAGGGTAAAGGCTGACATCACCGCAATCCATATAAAGGAGCGCAAATTCGGTGTGGGATTCGTGGTGGGAGAGAAACTCCGTCGTCGAGTCTTGGCATTCACTCCGGTGGATGAACGTCTAGCCACAATCCGCATCAAAGCGAGGTTCTTCAACATATCGCTGATTTGCGCCCACGCCCCGACGGAAGAGAAGGACGAAGTGATCAAAGATACTTTCTATGAGCGCCTAGAACGTACCTATGAGCGCTGCCCCCGCCACGATGTCAAAATCGTGCTTGGCGATTTCAACGCTAGGGTGGGTAAAGAAGGTGTCTTTGGCACAACAGTCGGAAAATTCAGCCTCCATGACGAAACATCACCAAACGGTCTGAGGCTGATCGACTTCGCCGGTGCCCGAAATATGGTCGTCTGTAGTACTAGATTCCAGCATAAGAAAATCCATGAAGCTACTTGGCTGTCCCCGGATCGAATCACTCGCAACCAGATCGATCATGTTGTGATAGATGGACGACATGTCTCCAGTGTTTCTGATGTGCGTACGCTTCATGGTCCCAACATCGACTCGGACCACTATCTTGTAGCAGCTAAAATACGCACCCGCCTCTGTGTAGAAAAGCGAACACGTCAACAAACACAAGGAAGGTTCGACATCGAGAAGCTGCAATCACAACCGACAGCCGAACGATTTTCTACTCGACTTGCACTCCTGCTCTCTGAGAGCGCTCATCAGCATCTCGGTATAAGGGAGCTGTGGGACGGCATATCAAACTCCTTACGTACAGCTGCAACCGAAACCATTGGTTTTCGGAAAAGCCAAAAAAACAGCTGGTATGATGAGGATTGTCGTCTCGCAGTGGAGAGAAAACAGACTGCCTACCTCGCAATGTTGCGATCGACCGCAACACGAGCGGGATGGGAAAGATACCGAGAGCTGAAGAGCGAAGCGAGACGCATTTGCAGACAAAAAAAGAAAGAGGCCGAAATGCGTGAGTATGAAGAGCTTGACAAGCTGGCCGACAGGGGTAATGCTCGAAAATTTTACGAAAAGATCCGGCGACTAACTGAAGGTTTCAAGACCGGAGCGCACTCCTGTAGGACCCCCAGAGGTGATCTAGTTATTGATAACCAGAATATACTGAGTTTGTGGAGGGAACACTTCTCCAGCCTGCTGAATGGCAGTGAAAGTACAACACCAGGAGATGGCGAACCCGATTCCCCAATCGACGACGATGGAGCAGATGTTCCATTGCCCGACCGTGAAGAAATTCGAATAGCAATTACCCGCTTGAAGAACAATAAGGCGGCGGGGGCCGATGGATTACCGGCCGAGCTATTCAAATACGGCGGCGAAGAGCTGATAAGGTGCTTGCATCAGCTTCTTTGCAGAATATGGTCGGAAGAAAGCATGCCTGACGATTGGAATCTCAGTGTACTCTGCCCAATACACAAAAAGGGAGACCCCACAATTTGCGCCAATTACCGTGGGATAAGCCTCCTTAACATCGCGTATAAGGTTCTGTCGAGCGTATTGTGTGAAAGACTAAAGCCCACCGTCAACAAACTGATTGGACCTTATCAGTGTGGCTTTAGACCTGGAAAATCAACAACAGACCAGATATTCATCATGCGCCAAATTTTGGAGAAGACCCGTGAAAATAGGATCGACACACACCATCTCTTTGTCGACTTTAAAGCTGCTTTCGACAGCACGAAAAGGAGTTGCCTTTATGCCGCGATGTCTGAATTTGGTATCCCCGCAAAACTAATACGGATGTGTAAGCTGACGTTGAGCGACACCAAAAGCTCCGTCAGGATCGGGAAGGACCTCTCCGAGCCGTTCGATACCAGACGAGGTTTCAGACAAGGTGACTCACTCTCGTGTGATTTCTTTAACCTGATGCTGGAGAAAATAATACGAGCTGCAGAGCTAAACAGAGAAGGTACAATCTTCTATAAGAGTGTACAGCTACTGGCGTACGCCGATGATATCGATATCATTGGAAACAACACCCGCGCCGTTAGTTCTGCTTTCTCCAGACTGGATAAGGAAGCGAAGCGTATGGGTCTGGTGGTGAACGAGGACAAGACGAAATATCTCCTGTCGTCAAACAGACAGTCAGCGCATTCGCGTCTTGGCTCCCACGTCACTGTTGACAGTCATAACTTTGAAGTTGTAGATAATTTCGTCTACCTGGGAACCAGCATTAACAGCAATAACAATGTCAGCCTGGAAATCCAACGCAGAATCACTCTTGCCAACAGCTGCTACTATGGACTAAGTAGGCAATTGAAAAGTAAAGTCCTCTCTCGACGAACAAAAAACAAACTCTACAAGTCTCTCATCATTCCCGTCCTACTTTACGGCGCAGAAGCGTGGACGATGTCAACATCCGATGAGACGGCACTAGGAGTTTTCGAGAGAAAGGTTTTGCGGAAGATTTATGGTCCCTTAAGAATTGGCAACGGCGAATACCGCAGACGATGGAACGATGAGCTGTATGTGTTATTCGACGACATAGACATAGTCCAGCGAATAAAAAAACAGCGGCTACGCTGGCTAGGTCATATTGTGCGAATGGATGAAAGTGCTCCAGCACTGAAAGTATTCGATGCAGTACCCGCTGGTGGAAGCCGAGGAAGAGGGAGACCTCCACTCCGATGGAAGGACCAGGTGGAGAGGGACCTGGCTTCGCTTGGTATAACCAATTGGCGCCAAACTGCCAGAAGGAGGGATACGTGGCGCGCTGTTTTGGACTCGGCTATAACCGCGTAAGCGGTGTCTACGCCAGTCAAGAAGAAGATCCCTGTAATATGTACAATACAACTCTCTCTCACATTCTTTCTCGCTCTCACTTTCAATGAATGATTAAAGAGTATTAACTTCTATCACTTGTACTATGCTGCACGCGACGTTGTTTTTCATTTATAAGCTTTTCTGTATATTAGAGATTTTTTTGAAACCAAGTGAGTGTTTTGACGAAATTTGGTACACATGTTCTGGGAACTTTGGAATGAGGGGCGATATCGGACTATTGCCACGCCCACAAAATTGCGAAAACCGAAAACCTATAAAATGTTATAACTAAGCCATAAATAAAGTTATGAAAATATTATCTATAATAGGATCACACTAGGAAGGGGCATAACAGAGCTGTATAAACCCATTCTGCAAACGTTTCCACGACCAACCCCCATACAAAGTTTATGTTTATCGGTTCTCAACCGAGCATGCCATATTACTCAATTTTTAATTCCATCTGATTCGTTCACTTTACACAAATACTGTATTTGAGCCGTGACATCACTTATGGAAAAATTGTCAGAATCGGACTATAACATTTCAAGGCCCCGGATATCGAACATGAAGAACTCTGTGCCTAATGGTAAGTTTTCAACGAAAATATCGGTAAATCTTTACCATATTTTGATGTAATTCAGAGGGAATCTTTTTCTTCTAATAGTGTGTCTCTGTATCAGAAATGGTTACAATTAGGTCATAACTTCCCTTAGCTCTCATATAGCTAATTATAGGAATTTTAAAAATACGATAAATCGGGTAATAAATGAAATATCTTAGCCTAATTAAGTGAGCATATAATCTTAGATATAATGTACCTTGGTGATGAAAATTGGTGAAACCGGTTCTGGAATTACCTCAGCCTATATACTATATATTATGATTTTCATTTTTCTACTGCACTTTATGCTGAATATATGGGTCAAATTGTGTGTTATCTTAATAAAAATATTGCAATATATTGCGAGAGTATATTATGTTCGGTTGCACCCGAACTTAATCTTTCCTTACTTGTTAATATTCGATTTCCCTAAGTTCTGCACTCTTTTTGCAATGCGTCGCACAATTTTTCAGAAGTGGTTATTTCATCCAAATCCTTACATACTATCTTAATATTGTGGCTTTTAGGCGGTATAAGAGCCATCTCTCCGACCACATCCTCTAGGGCGTTTTGAAAAGGTTCGGCTCTCTTGTCCGTTTGGTTTTTCAATTCCAGTAAAAGGTCTCTTTTAAAGGTTTTTCTAATGTATGTCATATGTGATCCCAATGATTCGAGCTCACTGTTGCTTTTTATTTTACACAGGATATCAGCAAAAGAAGCGCCGTCTTTTTTGGTTTAAATGATAGCATCTGGTTTCAATCTGATTTTTTTTCTATTGGCCTCTTGTTCTTTACCACGTCCACTCATTTTCACCTGCGCTGGGTTTATTTCCTGGAGCATATGCTTGTTCTACTTTTACGGCTTCCTTATGGTGTCTGCGTTTATTCGTTTACATTCTTATGCTTCTTTGTTGGTGGTAATTGGCCATTTAAACTTGGTCGGCACTGTCGCCAATCTTCGTTGATCCAGCAGCTGTAATACCTCGTTGATGCCGTTCTCATTATTTTGGAGTTCGTCCTAAAATGATTCTCCGGTGTTCGTCCATCACCATTTTCAGATGCCATACCTCCGCAAAAAATGTTTGGGAACACCTGTCTTGACGCTAATACTCTATTTATATTTCCAATGGTTGGCTACGCCAAAACCAAAGGAGAAAAGAAAACAAAAAGGGGATCAGCTGATCGAGCAAAACAAAACGGCAAAATAGATTAAAGTATTCCAGTTTCCCGAAAAGCTTCAAGCTAAACTAATGTGATTCGTACAAAACCCCAGGACCTCACCTAAAACACATCTACTTCACTATAAACACTGCACATAAATTCTCTAAATAGCCTTATTATACATATGTAGTTTGTTGAAGCGGAATCCATAATGACATTGAGGTTGTCCAGAGTAATTTAAAATATTGTCTGTTAGCACTTCACCACCTGACTGGCCTTTGCACTAAGATAATTCTTTTATAATAGTACATGTCTCAAAATTTCACTCGTGATACAATACATACAAAATCAGATGGACTAATTCAAAGTTCGAACTAATCGACAATCGTGATAAACTATTTATAAATGTACATATTTTTGTATGTCTGCCAATCAACAACGAATATTGATACAATTCTATATTTGAGCTGGTAGCAGTTTTGATAAATACATGACAAGTTTATTATCTTACTAACGCTAATAGACATTAACGGAGTCTTAATTAAGGGATATGTCTGTGTGTACAGGTCATAATATAATATATGATAAATAATCAGTCAGTTGAGTGCCATTGAATGCTTCGTAAAAACTGTATTCACAAACTTTGTTTGATTCATTATCATTATAACGTACATAAAACTCGGTATATATCTTAGATCTAAATAAGAGATTTGTCAAAGTTTGTCCAATGTTTGAATGACTAAGTAAGTATATTCGAACATATATAAATTACATTCTCAGTTATCATGCGACGGTACACGAAGCTTATATAGCGGTAAATAACTCTTGTGAAAGAATCGTTGCAAAAGTAGACCATCAATTTAGTTTACTGTTATCTGTTAATACAGATTATTAAATAGCAATTATACAATGGCAAAACGATTAAAATTGTAAGTAACACAAAACATGTTTCTTATTCGGATATGCAAAAATAGTGTACAAAGTGGCCCGGGTATTAAGCAGTTGTTATAATATATTTAATATGATGGTGGAAATTATATATTGTGTGTGAACTTCTAATATAATAAACATAATTATATGCAAATGAATGGATGTAGTATATGTACATATGTTTACTAATGTAGAAAAAAGTAATTATTTTTATTTATCTTTATATATGTAACTGTATTTATTGACCACATAATGTTTTTTTTTTAAGTGGAAGTCATATTCCTAGATACAGAATGACTGAAACTATGTTTGTCGAATTTTTGGTTAGGATTCAAAGACGTGTGTATAATATAAATTTCAAATTACAAATAACTGAGTCTGTCCGAGCAAGCGGTAACTTGACTTAAAATTAAACTTGGTACACATGTTCCTTGAGAGGGTTGTTATTACAAATTGATGAAATCGGACCATTGCCACTTCTTCAAAATGCCGATAACCGAAAAGTTATAAAGTAGTATAATTCAGACACAAATAAAGCTACCAAAATAGAATTGTGTACATAGGAGCACAATAGAGAGGGGCTGTAATTTTTTCGAAAAGTGGGTGTGGCTCCGCCCCCAAATAAGCTTTTTGTATATAACTCGCAAATTACTAAAGCTATATAAACTAAACTTTCTCCAATCATGTTCCTTACGTACCCCTTCTTGACCTTGAAAATGGGTGTATTCGGATAATAACCGCTCGTGCGTCCTCTCACTAGCGAAACTCGTCAGAAACACTAAATTTCACAGAAGAAATAGCAGAGAAGAGCTAAACTTGAATTTCTATAAAAAATGGAAAATGGGAGTGGCCACCACTTTTGTGTCAAAAACCATAACTCAGGAAATACTCGACCGATTTCAATAAAATTAAGTACATAACATTTTCTTGACACTCCGTCATTATCGATGGCAATATCGGTTTACAACTACGCCTACTTCCCATATAATGCATCTTTTAATTCCATCTGATTCGTTTACTTTATAATTTATAAATTAAGCACTAGAGAAGATATAGGAATTAAACTTTACACAAATATTACTAATAAAAAAAATGGTCCAAATCGGACTATAACTTTTCAAGACCCCAGATATCATCATGAAAAGCTCAGTGCCTAAGAATATTTTTTTCAAAAATATCGGAAAATCTCTCAGATATTTATGTAAAAAGAGAATTTTTTCTTTTAATAATGTGTATCTGTACCAAAAATGGTTAAAATCGGGTCATAACTTCATATACACACATACCTAATTATAGGTTTTTCAAATAAAAGGTGAGCTTTATGCAGTATATTTGGTTTATATGTTAGATTCGGCGATTTCCTGCTGTCGTCATAACCATATACCCGTCATATATTCGTCATCGAAACCAAAGCCCATTTGTCAAAATGGAAGAGCACAGAAGAACTAAGCAAAAAAAAACAAGCCAAGTTTGATAATTTTTTCGACTGTAGGAAATCGCCAATCACGCAAATTACGTCTAACTTTTAAGCATGGCAATAAAGCAAGGGGCGATCAGGATGACGAGACTATTGTAATTTTTGATGTATGTGTTTCTCTCCGTCCGGGATAACTTGCGTAAATATTGGGAATTTTGATGATACTGAGTACAGGAATTCCTTGTCATTATAAAGAAGGTTTGACATATTGTCAAAAGAACGAACACAAAACAACGTTAATCTAAAATTTATAAAGTGCTATAACTGAACAACAAATGAAGCAACTGATAAATATTTCTTATTGAAATAAAAAACGGTAGCAAAGAATGTATACTAATAAGAAGGAGCAAATGTTAACTCGCAACTTTTTGAGTGCGAAATTATAAGAGAACATCGAAAACTCGCCACTTCGAAAGAAAAAAGTACACCAAAGCATCAGGGAACTGTTAACAATGATACAAACAGACGAAAGTGATCTGAAAAAAACACTGATTAAGGCGCGATGATTGCCACTTTCGAAATGGCGCAGGTGGTAAGCACGAAGGAGTTAATCAAAAGCGATTCCGAGCATTTACGTTCGCAAATACAAATCAATAACTATGATTAAGAAGGAACCCTCCGTTGAAACGCCTCTGCCCATGGTGTTATGTCGAAGGTGTAACGGCGATTTTGTGCGAAGGCGGCGTGACGCTATATTGTGTTGTTGTTGAGTTGTAGCAAAATGTTACAAATAAGTAAATGATCGCTTCCCTTACCCCTGACAACTTTGCCCACAAACATACAGATGTGCTCGCTTACATATTGATGTCGAATTGTTGTGCGAGTCGACGAGAGACAATGTCGCCTATGTTGTCACATTTATTTCTTTCGTATGGTTTAGTTCTTGAATTAAGACATACGCTATTTTTATAGTTATGCAATGTTCGATTTGCCTTCGTTTCATGCCGCTGAGTTTCAGCTAAAATAGGCTAATAGGAATAAGAGATATGCATTCATCTGAACATTGATTTGCATTTGCAGAATTGATTGAAGAATCTTTTGTGTCTGGAAAGGGCTATGTTGCCACTTTTCACTTCTGAAGTGAACATTAGAAAATTCTTCAACTCTTGATTTTTAGCATCGTCTTGAAGAAATAACTTGTGGGCGGCTTGAATATGCGGGGATGGATGGAAGATTCATTTTCAGTGGTTGGTTGACTCTTCAATATTCTAGAATTGAAATTTTTTCATCCTCGTTAGAAGGATCATCATACTGAAACGACTTTTGGTTGACCAGGCGCCCTTGTGGAGGCGTTGGTTGTGCGTTCCTTATGAATGAAATTGCTGTTGTAGCATGAAACATTTAAATGTTCTAATTAGAATATCTATGTAGCGCAATCGCAAATATTGACCAATCAGGAAGCGCTTGCGCATATGATTGGTTGTTGTTTGTGTAACTTGCGCGAATGTTTCATTATTTGCCAGTAATCGTTAGAAGGGATTGTGAGGAATATACATATGTGTGTAAGTTTACATGTGTGTGCATCTCTTTGAGCATTAGAAAAAAAAGGAGTGCGTGGAGTCCCTACGCGCGGATGAAGTTATACTTCTTAGTGATATTCCAAGAAATGCATATCATTTTGTATGAAAGAAAATTAGCGAGAGACACTTTCATAAATTCACATTTTATAAATTTATTATGCACATTTTATAAACCAAAGTCCAAATCAATTATCATTTCTTTCTTCTGATAACTAAAATACGATATGAAATGTCTTACATCTATTTTATCTATATTTCTCGCGAATACCGTATCAATAGTCGTACCTCCTTTTGTCGTAGGATCATTTCTTTCATTGATCATTTCTAATGAAAATTTCTCTCTGAGGAATGCCAGTATTGGTTCAGCTTCTACATACACATGCGAATATGTTTATACATACACATGTGAATATGTCACCAACCAATAATGCGCAACCATACAATTATACATATGCGTACACATTTTTCCAAAGTCTTATAAGACTATTACTCGAGTAATTGCAAAATAATCGCAAACAGCATTTTGAAATTTAATACATTTTATGTTCATCTAAGTTAGCGTACAAGGGTCGAAATTGGTCGCATCAGTCATTAATGACTGGAAACGGTGTAAACATAGTTAAATTCTGATATGTCAACGTAGTTTAATATCAACAAATGAATGTCTGGTAACACTGCATTTACAGTTAAGTCAAACGCATTTTACGTTCAGTTGTTTTTTTAATAAAATAGCAATAACTACGTTAAATGTCAACTTTGCTGCAAAAATTTAAAATTTTCTAATAACACAACAAATATGTTGCAGTATTTAAAATTAAAGCATGCAACAGTAGCCTGCAAATTGTGGTAAGTTGGAGCAATCGTTATTACATTTTAAATTTCTTCTAGTTATATATAAATATATGTGTACAAATTAGACTCTGAAATCTAGGAGTAACGACAATGTTCCCCTAAGTGATGATGACACTGACACCATGATTGAAATGGCGAGTTGCAGCAGCAAACTAATTAATGAAAGCCCTTCAGCTTCGAAACACTATTGATGCTTGGGAAGAAATGAAAACCGTACGGACTTTCAAAAAAGTGTTGTCATCTACTTGGTACCTCAGTACCTGCTGAGCGGCTTTTCTCAAAATCGTGCAACTGCGACCGAAAAACGCAATCGTTTGACAACAAAACGTTTATCGAAATTGCTTTTTCTTCAAACTTGGTTGAACAGAGAATAAATTTTCTTGACTTCAATAAATATATTTTCATTTATACTAAGACAAATGAATTTTTAATACGATATTTTAATTTTATTTTCGTTTTTGTTTTTGTGTATATACCAACATAATTTGAATGTCTGAAATAAGAATATAGTCTCCTATATTTTATTGGTTTTATTTTTACGCAAAGTTGCAAAACATAGTCTTTTAAGTAAGAGGCAATTCTTTTACTTTAAGATTGCTGTACATATTTTGAAAAATTTAATACCATTGTGCTACTTAACTTCAAATATAGACCATTTTCTCTTTTAGGATATGTCTCGGACTCTGTGATAGAGCATTATAATACAAAATTCGGCCTTGAAACTTGGTGGTGGTCTTTATGCAATTTAGTATTATTTGAAAACATTGGAGTTATTCGATTACTCGATTTTTTTACATTAATTGCAATTAATTGCAATTATTTTTTTATATCTTGCAATTAATCATTTGATTATTTAATCGATTAAAAAAAATGTTTTGCCATTTTTTTAACGTTCCTTCCATGCTTGATCTTATATGTATATCCATTAGCCTTTCTTGTACCTTAAGCATGAAGGATGTGAGGCTTATGGGTCTAAAATCCTTAGCATTTTCATGTGTTCTTCTGCCTGGTTTTGGTAGGAACACCACTTTAGTTCTTTTCCAACTTCTTGGGATGTAAGACAGTTGAATACTTGCCTTGTATATGTTTTCAAGCCTTTGACTTATTGGTTCTTCCAGTTTTTGCAGCATTATGGGCATAATCCCGTCTGGACCTGCCGCTTTGAATGGTGAGAAACTATTTATAGCGTATTTTATTTTCCATCTGCTTACTATCAGGCCTTGGTAGTCAGCTGCTTTTGTGGGTGGATCTGGTTGAACCTCCGTTATTGCCGTTTGCTGACTCCCTGGGAAATGCGTTTTAATGAGAACCTCCAAAGATTCTTTTGCAGAGGAGGTCCACGCATTTCCATCCGCCTTTATGTAGGCAATATTGCTGTGTCCCTAGGCTCGAACTCACAACCTTAAGAAATTTTAAAAATTTAATTTTATTGAAATAAATAAAAAAATTAATGCCCCGGTTGAGGTTCGAACCCACAAACTTAAGAAATTTTAAAAATTTAATTTTATTGAAATAAAATACCTACACATGTGAATATGTCACCAACCAAAAGTAATACTTTCGATTTGCAAAGAAAGTACATGAAGACTGACTACAAGAAATGATCCTGTGAAGCATAGTCTTAAGTTTTCAACGGCAAACGCAGAGAATTTCAACCAAAAGTTACATAAACTAGTTGAGAATTCGCAGAAATGAAACAGAAACGATAGAAAAAAAATCAAAAGAACCATACGCATAATGTTCGCAAATTTGTTTACATGCATATGTGTGTAAATATGTGCACTTGTAGTACATTTCTTGTAAAACATTCGTTGCCACGGACAACGAATGACCGCAAATAGTAATTTTTTTTGTCAAAGACTTGTAATCAGTGTCGCGTTTTCGCAGGCAAAGAGGTCCATGTCCCCAACTCATATTATTATGGATTGTTTTATGTCTTGATTCTTACTAAAATCAATTGTAGTACATTAATATATTAGTAGAATATTTAAATACATTTAATTATTTATATTTGCTAATAGTAAGTGAGATGGCGAAGCCCGCTTGTGCGGTTGTGCGTAGGGTTTGGGACCCACCACATAAAAAAATCTCCCCAATGAAAACAAACACCGAGCCTCGGATGAGAAACCCCCCTTTTGATGAAGACCCCTGCAAACGTACTAAGGATCATGATTTGAGGGCATGCACCTGGAATATCCGGACTCTTAATTGGGAAGGTGCCTCTGCCCAGCTGGTTGATGTCCTCATACAACTAAAGGCTGACATCACTGCCGTCCAAGAAGTGCGATGGACGGGACAAGGACGGAAGAAGGTGGGTCCTTGTGACATCTACTACAGCGGCCATATAAAGGAGCGCAAATTCGGTGTTGGATTTGTGGTGGGAGAGAGACTTCGTCGCCGAGTCCTGGCATTTACCCCGGTGGATGAACGTCTTGCCACAATCCGCATCAAAGCGAGGTTCTTCAACATATCGCTGATTTGCGCCCACGCACCAACGGAAGAGAAGGACGATGTGACCAAAGATGCTTTCTATGAGCGCCTAGAAAGCACCTATGAGCGCTGCCCCCGCCACGATGTCAAAATCGTGCTTGGCGATTTTAACGCCAGGGTGGGTAAAGAAGGCGTCTTTGGCACAACAGTCGGAAAATTCAGCCTCCATGACGAAACATCGCCAAACGGCCTGAGGCTGATCGACTTCGCTGGGGCCCGAAATATGGTTGTCTGTAGTACCAGATTCCAGCATAAAAAAATTCATCAAGCAACGTGGCTGTCCCCTGATCGAAACACGCGCAAATCGATCACGTTGTGATAGACGGAAGACATGTCTCCAGTGTTTTAGACGTGCGTACGCTCCGAGGACCAAACATTGACTCGGACCATTATCTAGTAGCAGCAAAGATACGCACTCGCCTCTGTGCAGCAAAGAACGCCCGTCAACAAACACAAGGAAGGTTCGACGTCGAAAAGCTGCAATCACAACCGACAGCCGAACGATTTTCTACTCGACTTGCACTCCTGCTCTCTGAGAGCACTCATCAGCATCTCGATATAAGGGAGCTGTGGAACGGCATCTCAAACTCATTGTATACCGCTGCAGCCGAAACAATTGGTCTCCGGCAACGCCAAAAAACCAGTTGGTACGATGAGAATTGTCGTTCCGCAGTAGAGAGAAAACAGACTGCCTACCTCGCAACGTTGCGATCGACCACAACACGTTCGGGGTGGGATAGATATCGAGAACTGAAGAGGGAAGCGAGACGCATTTGCAGACGTAAAAAGAAAGAGGCCGAAATTCGTGAGTATGAAAAGCTTGAAAAGCTGGCCGATATGGGTAATGCTCGAAAATTTTATGAAAAGATGAGGCGATTAACAGAAGGTTTCAAGACCGGAGCATTATCATGTAGGGACCGAGAAGGTAATCTGGTAACGAATGTCCAGAGCACACTGAGATTATGGAGGGAACACTTCTCCGACCTGCTCAATGGCAGTGAAAGTACAACACCAGGAGATGGCGAACCCGATTCCCCAATCGATGACGATGGAATAGATGTTCCATTACCCGACCATGAAGAAATTCGAATAGCAATTACCCGCTTGAAGAATAACAAAGCGGCGGGGGCCGATGGATTACCGGCCGAGCTATTCAAATACGGCGGCGAAGAACTGATAAGGTGCATGCATCAGTTTCTTTGTAGAATATGGTCGGAAGAAAGCATGCCTGACGATTGGAATCTTAGTGTGCTCTGCCCAATCCATAAGAAGGGAGACCCCACAATCTGCGCCAACTACCGTGGTATAAGTCTCCTCAATATCGCTTATAAGGTTTTGTCGAGCGTATTGTGTGAAAGACTAAAGCCCACCGTCAACGAACTGATTGGACCTTATCAGTGTGGCTTTAGACCTGGAAAATCCACAATGGACCAGATATTCAAGATGCGCCAAATCTTGGAAAAGACCCGAGAGAGAAGAATCGTTACTCACCATCTTTTTATCGATTTTAAAGCTGCCTTCGATAGCACGAAAAGGAGCTGCCTTTATGCCGCGATGTCTGAATTTGGTATCCCTGCAAAACTAATACGGCTATGTAAGCTGACGTTGAGCAACACCAAAAGCTCCGTCAGGATCGGGAAGGACCTCTCCGAGCCGTTCGATACCAAACGAAGCTTCAGACAGGGTGACTCACTATCGTGCGACTTCTTCAATCTATTGCTGGAAAAAATAATACGAGCTGCAGAACTAAATAGGGAGGGTACAATCTTCTACAAGAGTGTACAGCTCCTGGCGTATGCCGATGATATTGATATCATCGGAAGCAACAACCGCGCCGTTTGTTCTGCGTTTTCCAGACTAGATAAAGAAGCGAAGCGTATGGGTCTGGTGGTGAATGAGGACAAGACGAAATATCTCCTGTCATCAAACAAACAGTCAGCGCACTCGCGTCTTGGCTCCCACGTCACTGTTGACAGTCATAACTTTGAAGTTGTAGATAATTTCGTTTATCTGGGAACCAGCATTAACAACACCAACAATGTCAGCCTTGAAATCCAACGCAGAATTACTCTTGCCAACAGGTGCTACTTTGGACTGAGTAGGCAATTGAAAAGTAAAGTCCTCTCTCGACGAACCAAAATCAAACTCTATAAGTCGCTCATTATTCCCGTCCTGATGTATGGCGCTGAAGCGTGGACGATGACAACATCCGATGAGACGACACTTGGGGTTTTCGAGAGAAAGGTTTTGCGCAAGATTTATGGTCCTCTAAACATTGGCAACGGCGAATACCGCAGACGATGGAACGATGAGCTGTACGATTTATACGACGACATTGACATAGTTCAGCGAATAAAAAGACAGCGGCTACGCTGGCTAGGTCATGTTGTACGGATGGAAGAAAACACTCCAGCTCTGAAAGTATTCGATGCAGTACCCGCTGGAGGAAGCCGCGGAAGAGGACGACCTCCACTCCGGTGGAAAGACCAAGTGCAAAGTGACCTGGCTTCACTTGGTGTTTCCAGTTGGCGCCAAAAAGCAAAAAGGAGGAATGAGTGGCGCGCTCTGGTGGATTCGGCTATAATCGCTTAAAGCGGTTCCTACGCCAAATATATATATATATATAATAGTAAGTCAATACTATGCAATACATATTTTGCGCATTTATAATTACAGAGGGATCACTTGAAACGACTCTGTAAAATTCGATGTATCGAAAAATTGATGGCCGCCGGCGCGACGCTACATTGCGTTGTTGGTAGAAAATCGGCTTGTCGTAAATATGTATGAATATGTATGAGCATGCAAACATATCGACATAAATTTTTGGCGCTTGTTGTTTCTGTAGAACATTGCTTTTGATTTTTGGTGGTTGACAAACTTACGTGCACGCATATGTTTTTTTTTTTTTTTTGATTTCGAAGGGGGAATCTTCCAAAGATACCGTCATTTTTACGGACGATAGGCACGATTCGTATTGTCTGCTAGAGATGCACTTCATTCGGGCCCACGCCCATACGGACTTGCAGATCAATACGCCTACGTACTAAACCCTTGACTTCGCAGTGTTCGCTTGTACATATACGCCCCACGGAACCGCCGTTAGGCATTTCTTCATGAGGCCAAGCTTAGCCATTAGGCTCTTCACACACGCACGCACGCAGCCTACTCTTCGTTTATTCTTCTACTTTCGCGGCGTTGCCACTCTTTCATATCACTCTTTCACGCATATACAAATGTAAATTTGTGTGTTTGTTCAATGACATATAAACATGTCATATGTATGTTTATGCATAATGTTGCTGTTGTGCAACAATTATCGCAACTGTTCCGAACTCGTATAAGAAGTATAGGTAGGTAGGTAGGTAGGTAGGAGTGCTGCCCTGTTTTAGTTCGGGCTCAATTAGCACTATCTGTGCCATTTTGATGCACTAGTCGTTGACCTTTTATTTTTTTTATTTGCTGTCTTCTTTAAGCTTCTCGTTCATACCACTTTGTGGTTTCGATGAAGCTACTTATATCCATTATGCTTTTTGTAGACATCCATTCGAGGTTTGATGCTTGATGGATTCCCAGTGTTCTGTGACGGATCTGCGATAGGGCTGGGCATTCACAGAGGAAGTGGAAAATTGTTTCTTTATTCCCTGTTAGTTCGCAGCTTCGGCATATGTTATTGTAGGGCATACCCATTTTCGACGCATGTTCTCCAAATGGCCAGTGCCCTGTAATGGTAGCAGTTAGTCTGAAAATATTGTTTCTTGACTTATTTAATAAGTCGTTAGTTCTCTTCATGTCATATTTTGGCCATATCTGTTTGGTGTATTTTGCATTTTGTTGTATTTTCCCATCTGTTATTTGCTAATTGTTGAAATTGTAAATTAAGCTCCCTTCTGATCGAGCCTAGCGGGCTTGGTATTAATTCGGCCTCCGATTCGTTCAGACAAGCCCCTGTCTTTGCCAGCTCGTCTGCTTTTTCTATTTTGCTTTGCTTATTTTGCATTTTGTTGTATTTTCCCATCTGTTATTTGCTAATTGTTGAAATTGTAAATTAAGCTCCCTTCTGATCGAGCCTAGCGGGCTTGGTATTAATTCGGCCTCCGATTCGTTCAGACAAGCCCCTGTCTTTGCCAGCTCGTCTGCTTTTTCGTTGCCGAAAATGTTCCTGTGGCCGGGAACCCATACCAAGTCTAGGATGAGCTTGTCTTCTAGCGACTTCAGCGCCTTCTTGCAATTTAGGACAATTATTGAATTAGTCACGGGTGACGACAATGCCAGGAGAGCCGCTTGACTATCCGTATATATTGTTGCTTTATGTATCCTCTCATAGTTTTCCAATAGAGCTTCACAGGCCTTTTCAATGCCTAGTACTTCCGCTTGGAAGATACTAGCCGAGTTTGGGAAACGGATAGAGAGAGAAATGTCTAGATCATCGGAAAATACTCTCGTGCCTACACCGCAGTCCATTTTGGACCCGTCGGTATATACTGAGATGGTATCTTCCTCCTCTATTCTTCCCTTTCTCCATTCCCGTCTAGAGGGTATCCTCACCTGGAAGTTACTATTGAAATCCAGCTTTGGGAGAATATAGTCTGATTTATGGACTTGTGTTCTGAGTTGGTTTAGAATATCACTATGTCCATAGTTCTTCTGGTTCCAATCTCCTAATTCCTTTATTCTTATTGCAGAACATGCTGCTATTTTGTTAATATGAATGTCTATGGGTAGTTGATGCAGGATCACATTAAGCGCATCTGTCGGACATGACTTGATTGCTCCAGTTACTCCTGCACATGCCGCCCTTTGTATTCCATTTAGTTTTCTGATGTTATATTGTTTCTTCAGAGCTGGCCACCATACCAGCGCTCCATAAGTAAGTATTGGTCTAATGACAGCTGTATACATCCACATGATTATACGAGGCTTAAGGCCCCAATTCCTGCTAACAACTCTTTTACAAGTGTAGTAGGCCATATAGGCTTTTTTTGTTCTTTTTTCAATGTTCATTTTCCAGTTCAGTTTAGTGTCAATCTCCACTCCTAAGTATTTAGCTGTGGGAGACAGTGAGAGCGTTGTACCATTTAGTACTGGAAGATGAAACTGGGGAATCTTGGTTCTGCTTGTGAAAAGCATCAGATCTGTTTTATTAGGGTTAACACCTAGTCCATTGTTTGTAGCCCATATGTTTAGCCTGCGTAGTGCTCTTTCCATAATCTCGCTGACTGTTGATGGAAACATTCCTGATACCAACAACACTATATCGTCTGCATATGCTACTGCTTTCACCCCTCCGCCATTAAGTTGGAGGAGTATTTCGTTCAGTGCTACAACCCATAGGAGCGGGGAGAGGACCCCTCCTTGAGGAGTCCCTCTACTCACATGACTTATTTGTGTTGTAGCGCCATTTGATGCTATGATTTTCCTATTTCTAAGCATTGATTGAATCCACCTGCACACCGTATCTTCTATACCGCCATGCGTGAGAGAATTAATGATCGTGCTTACTTCTATGTTATTAAAGCTCCCTCTATATCGAGAAATGCAGCCATAGTATATTGTTTGTATAGTAGCGATTTTTCAATTACGTTTATCACCTCATGAAGGGCAGTTTCGGTCGATCGACCCTTTATGTATGCATGTTGGGACTTGGATAACGTTCCTTCCATGCTTGATCTTATATGTATATCCATTAGCCTTTCTTGTACCTTAAGCATGAAGGATGTGAGGCTTATGGGTCTAAAATCCTTAGCATTTTCATGTGTTCTTCTGCCTGGTTTTGGTAGGAACACCACTTTAGTTCTTTTCCAACTTCTTGGGATGTAAGACAGTTGAATACTTGCCTTGTATATGTTTTCAAGCCTTTGACTTATTGGTTCTTCCAGTTTTTGCAGCATTATGGGCATAATCCCGTCTGGACCTGCCGCTTTGAATGGTGAGAAACTATTTATAGCGTATTTTATTTTCCATCTGTTTACTATCAGGCCTTGGTAGTCAGCTGCTTTTGTGGGTGGATCTGGTTGAACCTCCGTTATTGCCGTTTGCTGACTCCCTGGGAAATGAGTTTTAATGAGAACCTCCAAAGATTCTTTTGCAGAGGAGGTCCACGCATTTCCATCCGCCTTTATGTAGGCAATATTGCTGTGTCCCTAGGCTCGAACCCACAATCTTAAGAAATTTTAAAAATTTAATTTTATTGAAATAAATAAAAAAATTAATGCCCCGGTTGAGGCTCGAACCCACAACCTTAAGAGATTTCAAAAATTTAATTTTATTGAAATAAAATACATACACATGTGAATATGTCACCAACCAAAGGTAATACTTTCGATTTGCAAAGAAAGTACATGAAGACTGACTACAAGAAATGATCCTGTGAAGCATAGTCTTAAGTTTTCAACGGCAAACGCAGAGAATTTCAACCAAAAGTCACATAAACTAGTTGAGAATTCGCAGAAATGAAACAGAAACGATAGAAAAAAAATCAAAAGAACCATACGCATAATGTTCGCAAATTTGTTTACATGCATATGTGTGTAAATATGTGCACTTGTAGTACATTTCTTGTAAAACATTCGTTGCCACGGACAACGAATGACCGCAAATAGTAATTTTTTTTGTCAAAGACTTGTAATCAGTGTCGCGTTTTCGCAGGCAAAGAGGTCCATGTCCCCAACTCATAATATTATGGATTGTTTTATGTCTTGATTCTTACTAAAATCAATTGTAGTACATTAATATATTAGTAGAATATTTAAATACATTTAATTATTTATATTTGCTAATAGTAAGTCAATACTATCCAATACATATTTTGCGCATTTATAATTACAGAGGGATCACTTGAAACGATTCTGTAAAATTCGATGTATCGAAAAATTGATGGCCGCCTGCGCGACGCTACATTGCGTTGTTGGTAGAAAATCGGCTTGTCGTAAATATGTATGAATATGTATGAGCATGCAAACATATCGACATTAATTTTTGGCGCTTGTTGTTTCTGTAGAACATTGCTTTTGATTTTTGGTGGTTGACAAACTTACGTGCACGCATATGTTTTTTTTTTTTTTTTGATTTCGAAGGGGGAATCTTCCAAAGATACCGTCATTTTTACGGACGATAGGCACGATTCGTATTGTCTGCTAGAGATGCACTTCATTCGGGCCCACGCCCATACGGACTTGCAGATCAATACGCCTACGTACTAAACCCTTGATTTCGCAGTCTTCGCTTGTACATATACGCCCCACGGAACCGCCGTTAGGCATTTCTTCATGAGGCCAAGCTTAGCCATTAGGCTCTTCACACACGCACGCACGCAGCCTACTCTTCGTTTATTCTTCTACTTTCGCGGCGTTGCCACTCTTTCATATCACTCTTTCACGCATATACAAATGTAAATTTGTGTGTTTGTTCAATGACATATAAACATGTCATATGTATGTTTATGCATAATGTTGCTGTTGTGCAACAATTATCGCAACTGTTCCGAACTCGTATAAGAAGTATAGGTAGGTAGGTAGGTAGGAGTGCTGCCCTGTTTTAGTTCGGGCTCAATTAGCACTATCTGTGCCATTTTGATGCACTAGTCGTTGACCTTTTATTTTTTTTATTTGCTGTCTTCTTTAAGCTTCTCGTTCATACCACTTTGTGGTTTCGATGAAGCTACTTATATCCATTATGCTTTTTGTAGACATCCATTCGAGGTTTTATGCTTGATGGATTCCCAGTGTTCTGTAACGGATCTGCGATAGGGCTGGGCATTCACAGAGGAAGTGGAAAATTGTTTCTTTATTCCCTGTTAGTTCGCAGCTTCGGCATATGTTAATGTAGGGCATACCCATTTTCGACGCATGTTCTCCAAATGGCCAGTGCCCTGTAATGGTAGCAGTTAGTCTGAAAATATTGTTTCTTGACTTATTTAATAAGTCGTTAGTTCTCTTCATGTCATATTTTGGCCATATCTGTTTGGTGTATTTTGCATTTTGTTGTATTTTCCCATCTGTTATTTGCTAATTGTTGAAATTGTAAATTAAGCTCCCTTCTGATCGAGCCTAGCGGGCTTGGTATTAATTCGGCCTCCGATTCGTTCAGACAAGCCCCTGTCTTTGCCAGCTCGTCTGCTTTTTCGTTGCCGAAAATGTTCCTGTGGCCGGGAACCCATACCAAGTCTAGGATGAGCTTGTCTTCTAGCGACTTCAGCGCCTTCTTGCAATTTAGGACAATTATTGAATTAGTCACGGGTGACGACAATGCCAGGAGAGCCGCTTGGCTATCTGTATATATTGTTGCTTTATGTATCCTCTCATAGTTTTCCAATAGAGCTTCACAGGCCTTTTCAATGCCTAGTACTTCCGCTTGGAAGATACTAGCCGAATTTGGTAAACGGAATATTGCTGTGTTCTTTGGATAGTATTTTACTCAGTCTAGCGGAGTCTTTGCAACTTTCCATCGATGTGCAGAAAGAACGCCATGCGTCAGTTTTTGCTTTTCTGACTGCTTTTTTGTATTTCTTTAAGACATCTTTGTAGGGTTGCCAGATTTTGGTTTTGAAACTTTCGTTAAAAGTTTTCCTTAGGTGTGTTCTCAGGTTCTTAAGATCACTATTCCACCAAGGAGGAGACTTTCTCTTTTTCAAAACCGTTAGCGGTGTGGATTTGTTGAAAGTTGTTATTAGGATTTTTTCGATATCCTCTACCTCTGTGTCGAGTTCTTGAGGAGTTTTGATGTTAATATTGCCTCCTTTATCGAGGCTCTTTGTTGCTATACTAGTAAATTTTACCCATGCTGCTCTTCTAGGGTTTCGATACTTGAGAGGAGTACTGAATTTCTCGCGAATATTGAAGAGTATCCAGGAGTGATCCGACATGGATGGCTCCTCTGACACCCTCCAATCCTCTACAACGAGACTGTCTGTGTCTGTTGATATCGTGAGGTCCAGCACTTCCTCCCAACCCGGAAACCTGTCAGAGCTTGGGAAAACAAAAGTTGGCCTATCTCCCTTATTGCATATAGCTAAATCGCTATTTAAAATATATTGTAAGAGTGACTCACCTCTGGTGTTTATACTGGAGCTTCCCCATAAGGTGTGTCTTGCGTTTGCATCACAACCTATTAGGATATCTTCATGTTTGTTGTCCTCTAGTAGCCTTATGATTGGTGCTGGTGGTACGTCCTTGTCATGAGTCATGTAGGCTGAGACCAAAAAGAACAGATTTTTCTTCTGTTCTACCTTTACCACCGTGGTATCTGCTGTGCTGTAATTTGGACAAAGGAATGCGTTTATACTTTTGTTTATAAGGATGCATGCCCTTGGTTTACCTTCATTACGTGTGTAAAAAATATTATAATTTTTGCTGTTTAGCCCTTTTATGGTGTCTTCATTAACCCAGGGCTCCTGTATTAAGCTAATGTCGATGCCCCTCTCTTGTATGAGGGTTGTCAGATTCTCCGTAGCAGTCTTTGAGTGCTGTAGGTTTATCTGCACACATCTCAGACAGTTGTTCATTTGATGTCTACGTTCTTTAGCAACTGACTGGCGTCGTCGACCTCTTCCGTGTCGTCTTCGTCAGCCGCTTTGTCGCCTTGAAAGATTTTCATTTTGGCCTTCAGAATGCCGTAGCTGATTTTGTTGTCAGTCTTCGTTAGAGCGTCTATGGACTCATCGCATATGGCCACTAGTATTGGTCGACTGGCTTTATTCGCTTTCTCCTCCTTTATTAGTTGCCACTCATCTATACCTGGTATAGTCTTGTTTTGCAACTTGGTGCACCTGAGGAGTTTTTCGCCTGGTTCCTCTATCGGGGCAGCCAAATGCGAGCACGTGGTCTCTTTGGGATGTCCTTGGCGGGTATAAGCCTCAGTTGGAGGCCTACAAAGGCGTTGCTGATCTTAGCAACGCTACCCGTTAGGAAATCCAGAGAGGCCTGGTCCGCGCACTTGATGACCCTGTAACCTCTAAGGGTTTCAGAGGAGTCAAACTCCGGATGGGGACTCGCCGGGTTGTCAAGTACATAGCTTAGCACCATACTTGACAGCTTGACGTCGATCTCCACCCATTTTTCTTGCACCGTGCTTGGTGAGGAGGAGTTGCCGTCAATGATGGCTACCTGTAGGCTATCTCTCGCTACATCGCAAAAGTGTCTTGCTGTTGTTGTACTTTTTTGCTCATTTTCACTCTGCCTGGGTTTTTTCGGCAGTGCTCAGTTCGATGAGTGAGCGATTCCTTTTATGGGAACTGCTCGGTTTTGTGCTTTCGATTTGTTGTTCTTGAGGCTCAGATTGCTTCCTTTTCAGGAAGCTTTCGTATTCCTCCACTGTCTGTTTGAGGCGCTTGATTTCTTCCTCATCAACTGGGGTGCCGGCTGCCTGATCTTTGGCTATCTTTCCTCTTTCATAAGAAGTATAACTTCAAAAATAGAATTCAGTATACATAATATTTGCATACATACTTATGTGCGTGGAGTAAAGCAGAGCTGTGTATGAATTTCATCTGCCATAGACAATTGAAATACAATGTGATTAGTGGACCTGTTTGTAACTTCATGTTGCAACTTGAAAAATTTTGCCGATGTTCAAATCCCAAGCGAAATTCTACAATTTTCTTTTTATTATACTCTCGCAACAAAAGTTGCTATGATAGTATTGTAGTTTTGTTCACATAATAACGGTTGTTTGTAAGTCCTAAAACTAAACGAGCTAAATATAGGGTTATGTATATCAAAATGATCAGGGTGACGAGTAAAGTTCAAATCCGGATGTCCGTCTGACCGTCTGTCCGTCCGTGCAAGCTGTAACTTGAGTAAAAATTGAGATATTTTAATGAAACTTGGAACACGTGTTCCGAAGATGGGCGGAATCGGACCACTGCCACGCCCACAAAATGGCGATAACCAAAAACACATAAAGAGCTATAACTAAGCCAGAAATAAAGTTATGAAAATAAAATTTGGAACATAGGATCGCATTAGGGAGGGACACATTTGAATGCAATTTTTCTGGAAAAGTGGGCGTGGCCCGCCCCCCAAATAGGTTTTTTGTATATATCTTGCAAACCAATAAAGCTATATAAACAAAACTTTCTGCAGTCGTTTCTTTGAGCCGTTTCCTTATACAGTACAAAAATTAAAGAAATTGGATAATAACCACGCCCACGTTCCAGATAAATGTTCGGTTGAAAATTAATAAAAGTGCGTTAACTCACTAACGAGAAACGTCAGAAACACCAAATTTTACATAAGGAATGGCAGAAGGAAGCTGAACTCAGATTTTTTTACGAAATGGAAAATGGGCGTGGCGTCGCCCACTTATGGGTCAAAAACCATATCTTAAGAACTATTCGACAGATTTCAATGAAATTCGGTATATAATACTTTCTTGACACCCTGATGACACTGGTGGAATATGGGCGAAATCGGTTCACAACTACGCGTACTTCCCATATAACTCAATTTTGAATGCCATCTGATTCGTTCACTTTATAAAGTATACATAAGGAACCAATGAAGATAGCGGAATAAAACTTTACACAAATAGTGCATATCATCTCTGGCTTCACTTGACAAAAAATTGTCGAAAACGAACTATAACTTTTCAAGGCCCCAGATATCGAACATGTTGAACTCAGCGCCTAAGGGTAAATTTTAACCGAAAATATGGTAAATCTCTCAGATAATTTAATGTAATTCAGAGGAAAGTGTTTTCTTCTAGAAGTGTGTCTCTGTTTGTTAAAATCGGGTAACAACTTCCCCTACTCTCCCATATATCTAATTATAGGTTTTTCAATACGGTGGGCTTTATTCCGCATATATGTATTAGTTAATATGTGAGATATCTTAGCAAAATTGAGTGTATAGTCTTGGATATAGTGTACTCTGCTGGTGAAAATGAATGAAATCGGTTCAGGAATTACCTCAGCCCTCATATACTATAAGTAACGATTTTCGTTATCCTATTAAACTTTGTGCTGAATTTAATAACATTTCTTCTATAAATTGCGAGAGTATAAAATGTTCGGTTGCACCCGAACTTAGCCTTTCCTTACTTGTTTTTTATGTTTTTTTTCTAACGAGGATGACAAAATTTCAATTCTAGAATATTGAAGAGTCAACAAACCACTGAAAATGACTACATATATGATATTCCAAAAATTCCTTTTAAAAAAAGATTATTAAAAACAATTTCAACATTACAGGATCCGAATGTAAATGCTTGGAATCGCTTTTGATTAACTCCTTCGTGCTTACCACCTGCCCATTTCGAAAGTGGCAATCATGGCGCCTTAGTCAGTGTTTTGTTCAGATCACTTGCGTCTGTTTGTATCATTGTTCCCAGTTCTCTGATGCTGTGGTGTACTTTTTTTAGAAGCGGCGAGTTTTCGTTGTATGTATGTGATTGGCGTTCAACCGTTTAGTCGGTTATAGCCGAATCGATGAGAGCGCGCCACTCCTCTCTTTCCTTCGCAGTTCGGCGCCAGTTGGAGATTCCAAGTGTAACCAAGTCGCTCTCAACCTGGTCCCTCCAACGGAGTGGAGGCCTTCCCCTTCCTCGCCTTCCTCCGGCGGGTACTGCATCGAACACTTTCAAAGCTGGGCTGCTTTTGTTCTATTCGAACAACATGACCTAGCCAGCATAGCCGCTGTCTTTTTATTCGCTGGACTATGTCTATGTCATCGAATAACACATACTGCTCATCATTCCATCTTCTGCGGTATTCGCCGTTGACAATGTTCTGAGGACTATAAATCTTCCGCAAAACCTTGAAAAAACTCGAAAAATCACATTGCCGTCTCATCGAATGTTGACACCGCCTCCGCTTCTGCACCATAAAGAAGGACGGGAATGATGAGGGACTTGTAGGGTTTAGTTTTTGTTCGTCGAGAGGGTACTTTACTTTTCAATTGCCTACTCGGTCCATAGTAGCACCTATTGGCAAGAGTGATTCTGTGTTGGATTTTAAGGCTGACATTTTTAGCGGTGTTCATGCTGGTGCCTAGATATACGAAATTATCTACAACTTCAAAGTTATGACTATCAAAAGTGACGTGGGAGCAAAGACGCGAATGCGCTGACTGTTTGTTTGATGACAGGAGATATTTCGTATTGTCCGCGTTAACCACCAGACCCATTCGCTTCGCTTTCCTATCTAGGCGGGAAAAAGCAGAACTAACGGCGCGGGTGTTGTTTCCAATTATATTGATATCATCGGCGTACGCCAGTAGCTGTACACTCTTATAGAAAATTGTACCTTCTCTGTTTAGCTCTGCGGCTCGTACTATTTTTTCCAGCATCAGGTTAAAAAAGTCACACGATAGTGAGTCACCTTGTCTGAAACCTCGTTTGGTATTGAACGGCTCGGAGAGGTCCTTCCCAATCATAACGGAGCTTTTGGTGTTGCTCAACGTCAGCTGACACAGCCGCATTAGTTTTGCGGGGATACCAAATTAGGGCATCGCGGCATAAAGGCAGCTCCTTTTCGTGCTGTCGAAAGCAGCTTTGAAATCGACACAAAGGTGGTGTGTGTCGATCCTCTTTTCACGGGTCTTCTCCAAGATTTGGCGCATGGTGAATATCTGGTCCATTGTGGACTTTCCAGGTCTAAAGCCACACTGATAAGGTCCAATCAGTTTGTTGACGGTGGGCTTAAGTCTTTCACACAGTACGCTCGGTAGAACCTTATAGGCGATATTTTGGAGGATTATCCCACGGTAATTGGCGCAGATTGTGGGATCTCCCTTTTTATGAATTGGGCAGAGCACACTGAGATTCCAATCGTCAGGCTTGCTTTCTTCTGATCATATTTTGCAAGGAAGCTGATGCATGCACCTTATCAGTTCTTCGCCGCCGTATTTGAATAGCTCAGCCGGTAATCTATCGGCCCCTGCCGCTTTGTTGTTCTTCAGGCGGGTAATTACCATTCGAATTTCTTCATGGTCGGGCAATGGAACATCTATTCCATCGTCATCGATTGGGGAATCGGGTTCGCCAACTCCTGGTGTTGTACTTTCACTGCCATTCAGCAGGTCGGAGAAGTGTTCCCTCCATAATGCCCTGGACATCGGTTACCAGATTGCCACATTGGTCTCTACAAGAGGATGCTCCGGTCTTGAAACCTTCGTTAAGTCGCTTCATTTTTTCATAAAATCTGTCTGCCAGCTTCTCAAGCTCTTCGAACTCATGCATTTCGGTTTTTTTCTTTTTTTGTCTGCAGATGCGTCTCGCTTCCCTCTTCAGCTCTCGGTATCTATCCCATCCCGCACGTGTTGTGGTTGTTTGCAACGTGGCGAGGTAGGCAGTCTGTTTTCTCTCCGCTGAGAGACGGCATTCCAGCTGTTTTTTTTTACTTTTCCGAAAGCCAATGGTTTCGGTTGCAGCGGTACGCAGTGAGTTTGAGATGCCGTCCCACAGTTCCCTTATACCGAGATGCTGATGAGTGCTCTCAGAGAGCAGGAATGCAAGTCGAGTAGAAAATCGTTCGGCTGTCTGTTGTGATTGCAGCTTCTCGATGTCGAACCTTCCTTGTGTTTGTTGACAAGCTAAGCGCGATTTTGACATGGTGACAGCTGGTATGATGAGCATTGTCGTCTCGCGAGTGGGATGGGAAAGATACCGAGAGCTGAAGAGGGAAGCGAGACGCATTTGCAGACAAAAAAAGAAAGAGGCCGAAATGCGTGAGTATGATTTCGGCAAATCTGTGTATTAATAGAATTTAAAGGGTCACAAATTTATTAACTCACAATTTATTAGCAAATTTATAGTTCAGTTATAACTCTTCATAATTTTCACTTAAACGTATTTTGTGGATGTGAAAATGAGTACATCTATGTACATCTAGTTAGTTTTGGGAGTTGCAAACAACGATTGGTAAAGCAATAATTAAAGAAAGAATACCCGTAATAGCTCTTTTAAACGAACTATACAATTATACTCAGACTTTTTTCTAACGCTTATTATTATTTATATTACCTAGCCCGTGGACAATGCAATCACCAGTGGAAAACGATGAGGCATCGAAAGATCCGAAAACAACCGAACATGATTTCTCACAACACTTCACTGAACATGATTTTGAAGGTAAATATTAGTGAGACTTCTGAATTATAATTAAACAAGAAAGTAAAGGTTATGTTCGGGTGTAACCGAACATTTTATACACTCGCAGTTTATATGTTTAGTTTTATTAAGATAACACACAATTTGTCCAGTATCAGTCCACTAGAATAACGAAAATCATTTTAAAAAGTATATGGAGGTTGGGGTAATTCTTGGACCGATTTCACTACTTTTCACCTCTAAGCTACATTATAACCAGGACAATTTGCTCACTTAATTTTAACCGATATACACGGGATAATGCGCACTGGAGGCTTAAAAGCTTAATGTTAAATATATAGGAGCTAGGGAAGTTATGACCTGATTTGGTACATAGACACACTATTAGAAGAACAAGAATTCCTCTGATTAACATAAAAGTATCTGAGGGATTCACCATATTTTCGGTATCTTTAGGCATCGAGTTCTTCTTATTTGTTATTTGGGATCTTGAAAATGTATGGTCCGATTTCGACAATTTTTAAATGATTGATACCACACTTCAAATACAGGTTTGTCTAAAGTTTTGTCCCGTTTTCTTCATTGGATCTTGAGGTACATATTAGGCGTGTTTTATTTGACCACCGCAAGCTAATAGCTAAATCATGGACAAATAAAACGCACTTAGCTTATTTAATATATTCCCTTAAAAATTAATTGTGTTGGTAATGCGGGCCAGAACTCTCATCTGTAGTGCGTTTCTGTAACTTTTCGTTATGATATCGAAAGAAATATCACTTTTGCGTAACGAAAGGTCTATAACGAACAATTGTTTTGAAGTGTTTCTGTAACTCAGAAAAGTCACCTTTCGTTATGGTTGTGGTGAGTCGTTATCAATGTCATAGAAAATGTGCTATAACTAAAATGAATGCATAAACATCTGTCAATGTACACGAATATATTTGTTTTGTTTACTCTTATTTTTTTATTCGTAAGTACAAATAATATTTTATATACTATATATATATTTTGAATGTATAAATTTATTATCAATTTTATAATTTCTTAGTGAATCAAATTATGATAGCTGCTGCATTATTTGCCTTATTGGAGGACCAACGGAATATGTTACGCGTTCATCGGCAACATCTGAGGGATACAACTGACCCATTTAATTTGCCGGAAGCTCGCTTTGAAGAGCTATTCCGTTTTAAAAAAGATCCCGCAATAGCCTTGTTACAAGAGCTAAGTCCTCATATGAAAAGTGGCGAAAGGCGTACGTTTGTCCCAAAATCATTAAGAATGAGTGCAGCACTTCATTACTATGCGACAGGATCATATTTGAGAGACGTTGGCCAAGATTTTGTGTGCTCATTAAGCAAGACAGTTGTGTGTCGTGCAATAAAAGAAGTCACAAACACCATCATTGGTAATTTTGGAAAGGTTATAAAATGCAGATCTTATTACGGTATGGAAACCAGATAGTGTGGCTTTGAAATATGGAAGTCTGAGACATAAAAATGGCAAAAATTCTTAATTTTTCAGGATTTCAAGCTCCTTGCGCAACCTCTAAATCTTTTTTGATTGACCTAAAACTTTGTATATACTAGATTTTTGGCTATTCTCATATTTCTAGGGGGTGCGATCGAGAATCGGAATACTTTGGAAAATAAGGGCCACCCTAATGTACATATGTGTTTATATTTTTACAGATTTTTTTCATCTAGGTTTTCCTATATATATATATGTACATACATGCATATGTTTATATATAATATACTGATCGAACCTTTTTCCACTGCTCAACGGTTTTACATGCTCCTCCGCATGCATTCAATTCCGCTGTGAGAGTTGCCCAAACAGCATTAGCAGCTTTGCCGCTGTTTTGGGCCACCAAATTGTCCGGTACCAACATTTCTATGATTTTTCAATCAATCTAGAAATTTTTGCTTTTGTTGTTTGGTAACTTTTCCAATTCTTACTTTTTCCTGTAAATAATATAAACATAAACATCAAAATTTTTCCAGCTTACCTCGCTCATCTTTATTTTGGCGCAAAATATCACTGCAATTTTTTTTAATGATATGATAACGAATGTCATAACGAAAGAAATAACGAAAATGCTTTTCACCAGACTTACAGAAACACTACACTTCGTTATACTAGTGAATTCGATATATCGTTCGTTATTATGCATAACGAAAAGTTACAGAAACGCACTACTGATATGTAATTTATTTGAAAAATAAAACGCTTGAATTTATATATCAAATTTTCCCTTTGTTTACCGCCTTTCTATTATTATCATTATTAGATCCGGAATAGTGAAAATAAATATGGATAAAGTTTATATTTGCCATTTTACACATCGAATAGAATTTAAAATTTTATTTTGTTTACATTTTTATCTGTCAAAATAGGGTTTCTCGCTATTGCCAACTACTTTTTATTGGAAAACCGCTAACTACTGTGAATGAAAAAAATCGATGAACTGGCAATGCTTCTAATTCAATATACAAGCTGTCATAGTTTATGAAAAGCCAACATAGTTATGTTGGCTAAGTCGTCCATACAAAATTTGCTGGTCAAATAAAGCACGCCTATCGTAAAGTTAACGAAGCAGATAAACTTCAGAAATCCGTTATATGGAAAGTAGACATGGTTGTGAAACGATGTCGTTAATTTTTATACTCTCGCAACATAATTACTAAGAGTTAATAATATGTTTGTTCACTTAACGGTTTTTGTGTCACCCGGAAATAAAATACTGTGGAATTTCCATAACTCGAACTTCTTCGAAGAACGCCATAACTCGAACTTTTGAATTGGCAATAACGTTTAAAAAACAAATTTCATACAAAGTTCCTTCCATAACTCAAACCTTTATAACTCGAAGTAAAATAGAAGTAAAATTACATATAAAATGCATTCCATAAATCGAACATTTCGACCGGGGGATAATACAAAATATAAAATTTTGCTATCGAGGCAGTATTTTAAAAGAGTCTTCTATATCGTATGGAGGCTAACAAAAATATGAAATTATATTTATGGATTGCATAAATCATGTAACAAAGGCATGGGATATAGACTTCAATGGCCAAACAATAGCATATTGCAAAGAACAAAATTACAGAATACGTGTTTTAACGTATGCACATAAAACTTTATTCAAAGTAAATTTGGTACACATGTTCCTTGGGACCGTGGGAGGGATGCTATCAAGAATGGGACTATTGCCATGCCCACAAAATGGTGAAAACGGAAAACCTATAAGGCGTCATAATTAAGCCATAAATAATGTTATGAAAGTAAAATTTGGACTAAGGGATCACACTAGGAAGGGTAATTTTTTTTTAATTGAAAATGGTTAATGGTTTTTTGTATATATCTCGCAAACCAATGAAGCTATATAAATCAAACTTCCTACACTTACTTCCATTACGCACCCGATCAAACACCATGTAAAAATGTAAAATCAGATAATAACCACGCTCACCTCCAATACAAAGGTTATGTTGAAAATTACTAAAAGTGCGTTAATTTACTGACGGAAAACATCAGAAACACTAAATTATACGGGAGAAATGGCAGAAGAAAGCTGTACTCAGATTTAAAAAAATGGAAAATGGGCGTGGCGTCGCCCACTTATGGGTCAAAAACCATATCTCAGAAACTACGCGACCGATTTCAATGAAATTCGGAGCATAATATTTTCTGAAGACCTTGATGATACGGACCGAATATGGGCGAATTCGGTTCACAACCAAATCTATTTCCCATACAATTCAATTGAATTCCATATAACTTTTCTAGGTCCCTAATATCGAACTTGAAGAACTCAATGCAAGGCAGCGTTCTAAAGAGCGATCATTCGCAATTAAAAAACGAAATGTTTTTTTTCAGAACTATGTCATTTAATTTTTGATATTTTTCAAAAACCGTAGGTCGTTGTATAGGAAATACCTTCAACTTTAATAACCCTTTCGAATATTTTTGTTTCAGCTAGACTGTAGAAGGAAGTGGCTATAGGGAATGACTGAAGACTGTTTGGTTGAAATAGCTTCAGTAATTTATGAGATATGTAAAAAAAAACTTTATAGGACACGCCCACTAATATAACTTTATATAAGGTTTAGTTACGGCACTTTAATTATTTTCATTTTACTACATTTTATGAGCGTGGCAGTGGTCCGATTTCGTCCATCTATGAAAGTAACCTTCTTATGGAGCCAAGTTTCATCAAGATATCTCAATTTTTATTCACACTATTGCTTGCACAAACGGACGGATTGACAGACATTCTGATTTCAATTCTACTTGACACCCTTATCAGTTTGGTATATACTATAACACCATATCTAACTCGTTTAGCTTTAGAACTCACAAACAACCGTAAGGTGAACAAAACTATTATACGAACTATTATACAACGAAACAGTTGTTTGTCCCACTATTATAACTATTTTTCTCTTAGTTATATATATATAGTTACTAGCTGACCCGGCGAACTTTGCCCCGCCCAATTTTTATTTGAAATAGTTAAAACGCTTTTTGAACTCTGTTCAAGGCCATTATTTGTATGGAATGTTAATATATTCAGGGAATAACGTCTCTGATCAGTATAAATATTTTTGGCGAAGTTCGTTCTTTGTTTTGTTGTGTAGCGTGTAAACAAATAAAGAAGATGGCTCTCCAACAGCGTGTTATGTATGTACATATTTCGGTTTGAATCATTCGAATTCTCAGTACGAACATTTCCTCACTTTTAGATTTGCTGTGTTGTAGTAAACTATTCACTACAGTGAAATTATTATTTATGAATAAAGACGGAAACCTTAGTATATACATATCTGGTATAAAAATCCACGGGATTGAGATTTGAACTTGAGGTCAAAATTTTTAAAATTATTGATGAAAATTTTCGTAGAGTTGATAATAAGCACAAATTTTCATAAAATTTGTTTTAACAAATAAGTTAATTACAAAATTGTTAGTTGATAACATGTAACATTTAATTTTATAATCTCAGGAAAGATAATTCTTAATTTTTAATAGTAGTATATTTTTTAGAATTATAAACAATTTAATTTAACTTAGCACTTATTGGTGCACAATATTTTTGGTTAACCTGTCTCGAGCTAACACAAATAGATTTGATGGTTTTCCCACACGTGAGCATGCAACATGTAATTGCCCATGGGAAAAACATGGATTATCCAAATCTAACCCACAAATGGACATTGTTTGGCCTTGAGACTTATTAATGGACATGGCAAAAGCTAAACGAATAGGAAACTGTATTCTGTGCATTATTGAGGTTTGATTTTTTTTTCAAAATAAGATGTAATAAATAAAATGAAAAGCAAGCTAATAATACTTACTTTTATTTAATTCGTTTAAAGAGTTTTAAATAATAAAAAGAAAGCAAAGCGTGGCCGAGTCTGATAAATTTTAAATACACGTTTTACGTTTAATAAATGGTAAATTTTTAACACACGTTTTACGTTTAATAAATTTTAGCTAAAATAAACGTTTGGACTTTTAATATAACAGCATCTGCTTCTATAGCGCCATCTAGCCTAATACAGCGCACTTATTCAATTACCTTACAACGTCAGCCGTTAGTATCACAAATAAGTGTCAATAAATGTATTCTCATGTTGCGCCATCTACTGCAATAGCACATATAACTTTAACTCCAAATGAACTCCATACTTATGTTGTGCTTAAGATAAAACAGGAAAATAGTATTTTACAGTTCATACTTAGGTTATGCTTAACTGAAAATGGGAGGCTTCAGCAATGCTTAAATAACAGCTGATTTTTGTTTTGAATTTGCTTTGAATTTTCAGCGACGTCTTTCGTAGAGTAGGGCAAGTGTCCGTTCGTTTGCACTCAATAACAGCTTATACTTTTCCTTCAGTTCCCATAGGTGCTCCGACTCGCTAGTGATGAAATTTGGGGTTCTTTTGTTGTTTTCATCAATTTTTGATATAATTTTCCTCGCAAATTTATGTATTGTCAGTTATAATTTATATATTTCAAACATATTTTTATGAGTGACATTTGTAAAACATATGTTGCCCATAACGTTGCAATATATCATAATAAAATTTTAAAGAAATTAAGCATTGACTGTGACACGCAAACGACTACTCAGTTTGCAACAATACTTAGCTAAGATTTTATTTAGGCACAACTTAGGTATGGATTGTGAAACCGGGCATTAGCCATAGAAAATTCGATACCTAAATGCAAATAAATTAAATTTTTTTTGCATTTAGGAAATACATGCAGAAATCAACTCTGCGATATCCTAAATTCCTCTGAAATCTCCCAAATTCGAGGAAGATTTACTGGAAAAGAGTGGCAGCATTGCTTATTTGTCTGACCATACATATGTACATAACTTTATTTATTTCACGGATTGTATGTGATTTTTTCTTAAATTTAGAATATTGGAAGTCATAGATTCGTATAACTTTACCACAAATAATATAAACTTCAAACAACGCATTTTCATTTAATGTTTTTAGCAAGTAGCAGCTTTCGTTATGACAGCCTAAATCCATGAAAATTTGGAAAGAAATGTAGCGCCATCTACTGTAACATAGCGCACGCGCCACCAACTGGTGGATAGCTCTTTGCTAATAATAAACAAATAATTTGCAATAAATAAATAATGCGACTATAAGGAGAGTTATAAACTATCCTATCTTTTAAGTTGGACCAAACTGCACACAGTGTTAAAAATTTCATTAAAATCGGTTCAGTAGTTTAGGAGTCCATCGAAAATAAACAACGAATAAACACGTGATTTTTATATATTAAGATATATATAAGTTAACGTATCATCGATTAATAATCGATTTTGCTCCCCATTATCGTATGCTGTGTTATATTGGAGATCACTTTTGCTCCCCATTTCATATGCTGGGTTAAGTTAGTATTGATGCTTGGTGGTAAAATGCAGGCTGCCAGCAACCTTGCATTAACAACAAAGTAAATAGCATTGATGACCTTCGCATTCCTCAATTAGAAGACGCCAAACAACAAGACTCCAGCACCTTTGGTTGAATAATTGACATAACAGTAATGGCAATTTTCAATGGAAAAATACCGGCGCTTGTTGGCGAATGTCAGCGAAATATTGAATGCAACAAGCGATCATCGAGCATTCTCAAAGTGGACATCAACGAGAGGAGTCATATCCTCATAGTGTAATAAGTTATAATTAAAATTTAATTAAAAAATTAGAATAAAAGTGTAATTTGAATAAAAATATATTTTACAATTTATTATGGAATAAATGTAAAAATATAATTGGCGCCCAACTCGCAGCAATTAAAAAAAGGACCATAGCATCCTGAGAAGCTGCTCTACCGAATAGGATCATAGCATCGTTAGAAGCTGCTCTACTGAAAAGGATAATAGAATCCTGAAGCTGATCTACCGAAAAGGATCATAGAATCCTGAAGCTGATCTACAGAAAAGAATCATAGTATCCAGAAGCTAGATACAAAAAGGATCATAGTATCCAAAAGTTATTTTACCAAAAGGATCATCGAATCCAGAACCTGTTCTTCAGAAGTCAACACGGATCATAGAATCCAGAAGCTGTCGAAGTCAAGAAGGACCATAGAATCCTGAAGCAATAAGGATCATTTGACGCTGTCCCGATGCACACAAATACCTAATATAGGATAACGAAAACCTGTAAGTGATTTTTTAAAATACGTTTGAAGTGGATTAAAGTAAAATAGTTAAACTTGATAATTAAACTGTGAAAAAGTTTAAAAACAAAAATTCGAATTAAAACACGTGTTTATAATTGAACATATTTTCGAAATTTAAAGTTAAAATTTTGCGACATTTTCTGTAAAAACTAGTGAATTTGTGACAAAAAATGCTTAGTTTTTGTTTATAAATAATATTTGAAACTTTTCTAAAGTGCGGAATATTCAAACAAATTATTTAATTTTTTCTAAAAATTTTTGTGAATAACTTTTGACTCGTGGTTGTAATTTTGAATTTAAATCTTTTTCGATAATTTGAAGAGCCAATACTTTTACAGTGGCATTTTCAGGAAAATTTTGATGAACTGAAGAAGTTGATAATTTATAAAATGAGTGTCAGTGAAGAGAAGGTCTTGCAAACTGTTGGTGAAACAATTGAGCGCACTAAGTTAGAATTTGCAGAACAGTTACGTCAATTAAACTTAGCAGTTTACAAGTTACATTCACCAAGCGTAGAAACATACCTACCGGTTGCTATAAACTCTTTGGTTCAAGATAATGCCAGTTTGGACTTGATTAAGTCTTTACTTGAATTTAAAGGTGATTCCGTTTCATACCCAGGATGGCGAAGTGCAGCGCAATTCGCTATGAATTACTACAAAGAGGGTTCAGAGAGATATTATATTGCTATGGGTATTTTTAGAAATAAAATTATCGAATCCGCTAACTCCACCCTTGCATCCTTTAATACTGTTCTAACTTTAACGCAATAATCGCTAGGCTTGACCAGACTTATTCAGATAAAAGACCGCTATATGTTTTAGAGAATGAGTTAAGCATTTTAAGACAGGATAATTTGTCTATCACAGATTACTACAATAGAATAGACAAAACGTTATCTTTAATTATTAATAAGCAGATTATGACCTATAGTAATGACAATGAGCTCTTAGCTGCTTTGAACGAGCGGGCTAGAGATAACGCTTTACGTGTTTTCATATCTGGTCTTCGAAGACCGTTATGTGATGTCTTATTCTCGGCTAGACCAAAAGATCTTTCATCAGCCTTGGCAGTTGCGCAAGAGCTTCAAACCAGTCATATGCGTTACGAATTCGCAGAAGTATTTGCATTGGGTAACGCAAATAGGCCTCGCCGGTCAAGACCATTTTTACAGCAATATTCGTCGGAAGTGGCCAAAGGCCAGAATTTAAATAAACCAATCCCAATGGAAGTTGATAATGGTTCAAGCTTCTACAGGCAACATAATAATTCCCGAAATGTATCTTTTCCGCAAAAGACGTTTACCCCTAAATATAACTTAGAAACACATAATCCCAATCCTTCTTCACCAGTAGCATTTAAACGTAGTAATAATCGATTACTATCTGATCGTTCACCATTTCACAAGATACAGAAAGTAAATTTTATGCCAGAGGAAGAATTTCGTTTAAATGATTATGAACACCAAAGCATTGATAACGATTATAATCGCAATGAAGGAGCTCAGTATACTTATGATGAAGTTGTCACAGTATCAGAATGTGAGGATGAAATCAATTATTTAAAACTGAACTCGCCCCTGCCTTTCATAACTAAAAAGACTAGAAATTGTCAGGAGCTTCGCATTCTTATTGACACAGGTACGTCAAAAAATTATATTAAGCCATTACCATTTATTCAAGGAATTAAAACATTAGAAAACAGCTTTTCACTAAAATCGAAAAATGGTAAAAATATAATTAATAAAAAATGCCAAATAAACATATTGGAAAATACCTCAACGTTTTACTTATTACCAAGTCTTAGCACGTTTGACGGTATTATCGGGTACGATTTTTTGAAACAAATCGATGCGAAAATCGATACTGTTAGAGGCTATTTATTTTATCGACAAGGTAAAGTTAAATTACGTTTTCTTTCATGTGACCACGAAAATCTAGTTACCATAGAGGAAGATTCAGTACCAGTAAAATATCAGTCACAATTTCGTAAGATTATAAATAAAAATGTTAATGCTTTTGCTGATGCAGATAGAGCTTTACCATACAATACTAGAGTCCAGGCCCGAATTCGTACAACTACAGGTGATCCAATTTACACCAAAAGCTATCCCTATCCCATATCCGTAGTCCCTTTCATTAACAATGAGATAAAATTGCTTCTTAAGGATGGATCATTCAAGAATCTTGTTCGCTTTATAATTCCCCTGTGCATGTCGTTTCTAAAAAAG
This sequence comes from Zeugodacus cucurbitae, assembly GCF_028554725.1. Taxonomy (NCBI): domain Eukaryota; kingdom Metazoa; phylum Arthropoda; class Insecta; order Diptera; family Tephritidae; genus Zeugodacus; species Zeugodacus cucurbitae. The sequence goes on from NC_071668.1 coordinate 33,503,536, forward strand.
GTGTTGATGAAAATGGAAAGCCCAACTTACGTATGGTAATTGATTTTAGAAAAATCAATGAAAAAACGATTCCTGACCGATACCCCATCCCAGATACGTCTGTGATATTAGCTAACCTAGGAAGTTCAAAGTTTTTTACAACTTTAGACCTAAAATCAGGATTTCACCAGATTATAATGTGTGAACAAGACAGGCAAAAAACTGCTTTCAGTATTAACAACGGGAAATACGAATTTTGTCGACTACCTTTTGGCTTGAGGAATGCGCCTAGTATATTCCAAAGGACTATTGACGATGTTCTACGCGAGGTTATAGGAAAATTCTGTCATGTTTATGTCGATGACATAATCATATACTCCTCTAATGAAGAATCGCATTTGAAGCATATCGATTATATTCTGCAAAAACTTGCAAATGCTGGAATGCGCGTTTCGCCGGAAAAGTCTAAATTTTTCAAAACGGAAGTGCAGTTTTTAGGGTTTCTTGTTTCCGAAAAAGGTATAAGAACTTGCGCAGGTAAGGTCCGCGATATCATTAATTATGAAACTCCCAGAACGCTACGTGCCTTGCGTTCATTCCTTGGCCTGTCCGGCTATTATCGGCGTTTTGTAAAAGATTATGCCTCAATTGTCGAACCTTTAACTCTCTATCTTCGCGGTGAAAATGATCGGGTTGGTACAAAAACTTCAAAACAGATAAAAATCAATCTAGACGACGAAAATTAAGCATATTTTAGCATCCGAGGAAGTTTTACTCCAATATCCTGACTATAACCAAACATTTGAACTTACAACCGATGCCTTGTCCAAAGCACTAGGCGCGGAATTATCACAAAAAGGTCGCCCAATAACTATGATATCGAGAACACTTTCGAAGAGTGAAGAAAATTATGTTGTAAATGAACGTGAATTACTTGCCATAGTGTGGTCATTGAAAACACTCCGCCATTATTTATACGGGATAGAGGTTATCAAAATTTTTAATATTGTTCTAATATTTTCGATGTCAGAAAAAAATCCAAACAACAAAATGAAAAGATTTATTTTATTGAAGAATTTTCGCCTAAGTTTTATTATAAACCCGGAAGTGAAAATAAAGTAGCGGATGCACTATCTAGGCAGTTTTCTCACAATTTAAATGAGACAGAATCTATTGAAACTGTGCACAGTGAAATATCGTCCAGTAATGTAATAAAGACAGTAAGGAGTTCCGTAAATCAGTTCAAAAACCAGCTATTGTTATCGAAATCAGGCTCATGCAGTAGAAGGACAAAGATTATTTTTCAAAAAATGATTAGACATACGATCACTTACAATTTAGTTGAAGAACTCATTCAGTGTTTAAAGTGCGCTGTTAACCCTAACGTTACCAACGGCATATACTGTAATCTATCCATATTGGGTGAAGTGCAAGACTCTATATTATTAGCTTTTCCTGGTATTAAATTTATTCATACTGAACTCCTCGTCATAGATTTAATTAATAAGGAAGACCAACTGGAAACAATAGCAACAGAGCACAATAGGGCCCACCGAGGGTTACATGAAAATTTTCAGCAAATATCTCGCAAGTACTTCTTTCCAAACATAAAAAAATTACTTAAAACAATGATTGGAAATTGCAAAATTTGTTTAGAAAATAAGTACCAACGTAAACCACCGGATCCAGTGATAGGGCGAACTCCTATTCCTAACAAACCAGGAGAAATCCTTCATATTGACGTATTTATAATTTCTAACCTGTGTAGATAAATTTACTAAATTTGCTGTAGTGAAGCCTATTGCGTCCAGAACTATGATATATATTAGAAATGCACTTTTAGAAACTTTGTTGGTATTTAAAAATACTCAAACTATCGTTTCCGACAATGAGAAAGCCTTAAAATCAACAACTATTATGACAATGCTTAGAGATAATTTTTCCATTAGTCAGTTTTTCATACCAACGCTCCACAGTGAAAGCAATGGTCAGGTGGAAAGGTTTCATTCCACACTACTTGAAATTATTCGATGCATAAAGAAGCAGCAGCAACTTGATGATAATATTGAATTAGTACTATTAGCAACGCATAAGTATAATTGTAGTATCCATTCCGTAATTAACGCTAACCCAATTGATGCGTTCCATGAGAGTTCAGAAGAATATTTAGAAAGTCTTAGAAAATTGTTAGTTGCAGCTCAAGAAAAAACTTTACAAAGGTGTAATGTAAATAAAACGTTAAGAACATATGATCCCGGTGAAAAGGTTTTCTTGAGGCGCAACAAAAGACTAGGCAACAAATTGGATAAAGTCTTTGTAGAGAAAAATATCGAGAAGGATATTGGTACCGCAGTTTTAATAGACGGCAGAAGGATACACAAGAGCAATCTTCGATAAAGCATATATTTGCTGTAAACAATATAATAGAAATAAATTGACAAACTGAATTTAAAATATCAAAAAAATTCAACCACTTTTTTCATGTTTTGAAAGATCATTTTTTTAACGCTGTAAAAATTATTAATTTAATAATCTAACATTGATCGTTATATAAAATTTAAAATTTACTGTACTTAACATAATTTAAGTTAATGCTCCCGCAAATATGTAGAATACTAATAACTGCACCAAAATGCGCCAATCAAAAGAAGCGTTCAAAATTTTTAAAATTTTATTTCGATCCGAGGACGTTCGATCTTAACAAGGGGGGTAGTTAACGTATCATCGATTAATAATCGATTTTGCTCCCCATTATCGTATGCTGGGTTATATTGGAGATCACTTTTGCTCCCCATTTCATATGCTGGGTTAAGTTAGTATTGATGCTTGGTGGTAAAATGCAGGCTGCCAGCAACCTTGCATTAACAACAAAGTAAATAGCATTGATGACCTTCGCATTCCTCAATTTGAAGACGCCAAACAACAAGACTCCAGCACCTTTGGTTGAATAATTGACATAACAGTAATGGCAATTTTCAATGGAAAAATACTGGCGCTTGTTGGCGAATGTCAGCGAAATATTGAATGCAACAAGCGATCATCGAGCATTCTCAAAGTGGACATCAATGAGAGGAGTCATATCCTCATAGTGTAATAAGTTATAATTAAAATTTAATTAAAAAATTAGAATAAAAGTGAAATTTGAATAAAAATATATTTTACAATTTATTATGGAATAAATGTAAAAATATAATTTATATATATATATTTATATATATATATATATTGGCGTAGGAACCGCTTTAAGCGTTTATAGCCGAATCCCCCAGAGCGCGCCACTCGCCAGGTCACTTTCCACTTGATCCTTCCATCGGAGTGGAGGTCGTCCTCTTCCTCGGCTTCCTATAGCGGGTACTGCATCGAACACTTTCAGAGCTAGAGTGTTTTCATCCATCCGTACAACATAACCTAGCCAGCGTAGCCGCTGTCTGTTTATTCGCTGAACTATGTCAATGTCTTCGAATAACACATACAGCTCATCGTTCCATCGTCTGCGGTATTCGCCGTTGCCAATATTTAAGGGACCATAAATCTTCCGCAAAACCTTTCTCTCGAAAACTCCTAGTGCCGTCTCATCGGCTGTTGACATCGTCCACGCTTCTGCACCGTGAAGTAGGACGGGAATGATGAGAGACTTGTAGAGTTTGGTTTTTGTTCGTCGAGAGAGGACTTTACTTTTCAATTGCCTACTTAGTCCATAGTAGCACCTGTTGGCAAGAGTGATTCTGCGTTGGATTTCCAGGCTGACATTGTTATTGCTGGTTTCCAGGTAGACGAAATTATCTACAACTTCAAAGTTATGACTGTCAACAGTGACGTGGGAGCCAAGACGCGAATGCGCTGACTGTTTGTTTGACGACAGGAGATATTTTGTCTTGTCCTCATTCACCACTAGGCCCATACGCTTCGCTTCCTTATCCAGTCTGGAAAAATCAGAACTAACGGCGCGGGTGTTGTTCCAATGATATCGATATCATCGGCGTACGCCAGTAGCTGTACTCTCTTATAGAAGATTGTACCTTCTCTATTTAGCTCTGCAGCTCGTATTATTTTCTCCAGCATCAGGTTAAAGAATATCTGGTCAGTTGTGTGTTTTCCAGGTCTATAGCCACACTGATAAGGTCCAATAAGTTTGTTGACGGTGGTCTTTAGTCTTTCACACAGTACGCTCGATAGAACCTTATAGGCGATATTTAGGAGGCTTATCCCACGGTAATTGGCGCAGATTTTGGAATCTCCCTTTTTATGGATTGGGTAGAGCACACTAATATTCCAATCGTCGGACATGCTTTCTTCCGACCATATTATGCAAATAAGCTGATGCATGCACCTCACCAGCTCTTCGTCGCCGTATTTGAATAGCTCGGACCCCGCCGCTTTGTTGTTCTTCAGGCGGGTAATTGCTATTCGAATTTCTTCATGGTCGGGTAATAGAACATCTGTTCCGTAAATAGTGTATGTGGAGTTATTGTCCAGGTCTATAGGCAGGTCCTGTTGTAAAATAAAGTGGTCCCCAAGGTTCACCATTGCGAGCTTTATTTTAAATTATCCAGAATGTCAGAATATTCAAAAAACTTGTTTATACATTTTCCCCTCAATGAATACAAGGTTTCTAATACCCGCCGCTGACATACAACCCCATATCCTGACAGCTCCACGCCCGTGTTTAACTGTATTTTTTCTTTTTTTTCAATATTTGTTTATTTATTGAATCTGCTCTTTAAGCTTAACGATAAGTTTTAAAATCTTAATTCTAATTAATACTATACAAGCTCATCCAAGGTATTGAGTTGTTTTGGTGAAACGTTGCTCTTCAGTGTGCTGGCATTTCTCTTCTTTTTAGACGTGATTGATTACAAGAATGTACTAAAGCATTAGCCAATGGGTTTGGGTGATTTCGGAGTTTGGCTAAATATTTGTTTCTGCTGTTCTCTACTTCTTTCTTTACAATGAGATTACCAAGACCTTTATGGATATTTTCATTAAGCATGTACCATGGTGAGCACGTGATTGTTCTAAGCATTTTTGATTGGAATCTCTGAATTATATCGATATTGGTAGCACAGGTTGATTGGAATCTCTGAATTATATCGATATTGGTAGCACAGGTTTTGTTCATTTACATTTATACGCCAGTTGACTAGCCTTTCTTCGCCAAAAATAAAATACTCTTCTAATACTCTTGATGCTATAATTGGGCTCACTAGAGCTGTGTCATCCGCAAAAGTTTATGTCAAAATATTACTACCTGTTGGAAGGTCTGCTGTATAAATTATGTATAGAGTTGGCCCTAAAACACTGCCCTGCGATACACCAGCTCTTATTGGTCGTTCTTCAGATATGAAGTCTCCTACTTTGACAGTAAACTTTCTATTTTTAAATAAGACTCCAAGGTTTTATGCATTTCGAGTGGTAAGCTTTTTTAATCTTATATAAAAGAACGCTTTATCGAACGCCTGAGCCACATCTAGAAATATAGCAGAACAGTACTCTCTATACTCGAACGCCCTTCTGATTTCGTTAGTAATTCTATTTACTTGTTCTACAGTGTCATGGTTTGCACGAAAACCGAATTGGTGCGTTGGTATTACATTATTTTCATGGAGGAAATGAGATATCTTTGATAGTAACACCTTTTCAAATATTTTAGAAAGACAGGGTAGAAGACTGATTGGTCTGTATGAAGACGGCAGTGTCAAGTCTTTACCTGGTTTGTCTATCATGATGATCTGCAACTTTTTCCATGAAATTGGAGAGTACCCGAAACTGAGGATAGCGTTAAAGAGCAAGTAGAACACTGTTATAGCAATATTAGGTAACTCAATTTGCATTTTTGGAGTAATTTTATCGTGTCCTGCCGATTTTTTTGGATTCAGCTCTTTTATGATATTAATAATTTCAGAAGATGACGTTTGAATAGACTCAAGCGACTCGTTAGCGCTATTGAAGATGATTGGCAGCTTATTGCTGTTCTTTGGGCAATTAGGTTGAAGTACCTTTTCTAAAAAACAATTTGCCTTATCTTCGTTACTTCGTGCCCAGTTTCCACCCAAGCCTCTTATAGGCAAGTTGGATTCGACTGGATGCTTCATTGACTTTTGGGCATTCCAAAGAGAATTTCGTTTGTTTGAATTTGGATTTCTTTATATAATTGTGAGTGTGGTATTCTTCCTCATGTTTAAGCGCTGTTTTTAGTTTTCGTACAGCATATTTCAGTTGCAGCTGAATAGAAGGGGAGCGATTTAACTGCCATTCACGTCTATTCGACAGCCAAGTAGCTTGATGGGTTTTCTTATGCTGGAATCTAGTACTACAGACGACCATATTTCGGGCCCCGGCGAAGTCGGTCAGCCTCAGACCGTTTGGTGATGTTTCTTTACTTTACTCTTACGAGGACATCAACCAGCTGGGCAGAGGCACCGTCCCAATTAAGGGTCCGGACATTCCAGGTGCATGCCCTTAATTCGTAGTCTTTAAACGTTTGCAGAGGTCGTCATCAAAATTGGGGTCTCTCATCCGAGGATGTTTCTTCCTTTTCATTGGGGGGTGTTTTTATGTGGTGGGTCCCAAATACTACGCACAACCGCATAAGCGGGTTTCGCTTTCCCACTTTAGCTCGCCTCCAAACGTATGTCTGTTGGCTACCCAGAGGATACTTGGTCTAAGACCGGAAGTCGTGTGCTGCTTGAGCCACATGTAAAAGGATCGTTCCTGGCCACTCCCAAGTGAACGACAGTCAGAAACTTTCCTCACTTACGTGAACTTCTACATATGACTCCATCCTCCCGATAAACGTTAGAAACACTAAATTTTACATAAGAAATAGCAGATGGACAGCAGCTGCACTTAGATTTCGGCTCAACAGCCGAATAATCGCACTGTTCGGATTAGCCGATCAAACTTGAATGCGCTCACATTTTCGTTGTTGATTTTAAATTCATTCGGGTGTGTCCGAGTTTGTTCGGGTCGTGTTCAATATAATGATTTGCTCATTCGGTTAAACAATCATTGTTTTGAACAAGAACAACCCTCAACTCGCAAAAATCAACTCATATGATTTTACTCATGCGCGCAGCAAGCGGCACTTTTTCTGCACAGAGCACTTTGACTAAAAATAACAACAACAAACAGCATAGAAATGGTTACGGTACATGCAGTCGTAACGCTCACATCGTGTCGTCTCATAATCGATCAACTCAAATTGAACCGAATGATGCTTTCGTCAACACATGCTCATTTTATTGAAGCTGGCTTTTGTTCAGTGAGTTAAATTAAGTGAGAAATTTTGAACCGAGGACTCAAAATCCTCGGAATGATATGTACGGCAAAATGAGTTGATTTTTACTCATCTGTTTTTTCAGTGAGTTGAGTTGAATGAAAAAGTTCGCGTATGAGTAAATCAAGAAAATAGTGATTTTTGCAGTTCTGTTCTGAATTCCTTTCTTTCATCTAATTTCTTCACTTTATAATGTATATATAAGGAACCAATGATAATCGTCTGTTTACAAAGTGCAGTTGAAGTGAACTCAAGTGCAATTTTCGGTGGAAAAGTCTAAATAACATTGTTAAACTGAATGCGAAACCGCATTTTTGTGCATTAAAGAAAAGCACAGAGTCCTGACGCAAATTGAATATATCTTCACTTTTGTGGTTTGGGGAATCTGATAAAAAGAAAACAAAACTACTTAAACGTTTCGTTAGTTAACAGAAAAATTATAAAAATTATTTATGAACAAGTAAGGAAAGGCTAAGTTCGGGTGCAACCGAACATTTTATACTCTCGCAATTTATTGAAGAAATTTAACCAATACATATATGCGGAATAAAGCTCACCGTATTTTTGAAAAACCTATAATTAGGTATATGGGAGCTAGGAGAAGATACTTTTGAAAACCCTACAATGAGGTATATGTAAATGTTATGACCCGATTTTAATAATTTTTGGAACAGAGACACACTGTCAGAAGAAAACAATTTCCTCTGAATTAAATTGAGATATCTGAGAGATTTACCCATATTTTCGGTTAAAATTTATCCTTAGGCGCTGAGTTCAACATGTTCGATATCTGGGGCCTTGAAAAGTTATGGTCCGTTTTCGAAAATTTTTTCACAAGTGAAGCCAGAGATGACATGCACTAATTGTGTAAAGTTTTATTCTGTTATCTTCATTGGTTCCTTATGTTTACATTATAAAGTGAAGGAATAAGATGGATTTCAAAATTGAGTTATAAGGAAAGTAGTAGTGGTTGTAAACCGATTTCGCCCATTTTTTGTCCGAGTTATCAGGGTGTCAAGAAAATATTATATACCGAATTTCATTCGAATCGGTCGAGTAGTTCCTGAGATATGGTTTTTGACCCATAAGTGGGCGATGCCACGCCCATTTTCCATTTTGTAAAAAAATCTGAGTACAGCGCCCTTCTGCTATTTCTTATGCAAAATTTAGTGTTTCTGACGTTTTTCGTTAATTAGTTAACCCACTTTTAGTAATTTTCAACCTAACCTTTGTATGGGAGGTGGGCGTGGTTATTATCCGATTTCAACTATTTTCATGGTGTGTGGTGGGGTATGTAGGAGACCCGACTGCAGAAATTTTGGTTTGTATAGCTTTATTAGTTTGCGAGTTAAATACAAATAACCGACTTGTGGGCGGGGCCACGCCCACTTCCCCAAAAAAATTACATTCAAATATGCTCCCTCCTAGTGCGATCCTTTATTCCAAATTTTATTTTCATAACTTTATTTATGACTTAGTTATAGCTCTTTATGTGTTTTTGGTTATCGCCATTTTGTGGGCGTGGCAGTGGTCCGATTCTGCCCATCTTCGAACTTAACCTTCTTATGGTGCCAAGGAACACGTGTTCCAAGTTTCATTAAGATATCTCAATTTTTACTCAAGTTACAGCTTGCACGGACGGACAGACGGACAGACAGACATCCGGATTTGAACTTTACTCGTCACCCTGATCACTTTGGTATATATAACCCTATATCTAACTCGTTTAGTTTTAGGGCTTACAAACAACCGTTATGCGGACAAAACTATAATACTCTCTTATCAACTTTTGTTGCGAGAGTATAAAAATAAACGTTATTATAAATAGAGACAGTCGTACTAAAGAAATAATTATATGTACAATCAGCTGTTCTCTTCTTGCAGTTACCAGCTGTGACTAAAGCTGCATTCAGGTTTAATAAATACAGAATAAAAAGTTTTATTCTCAACTGCATTACCGACCAAACAACAGGTTTCCAAGTAGGGAAATAGCTAAAAACAAAAAAGAGCTGGACCTCTAGATGCGGAGGCGCCGAGAAACCGTCTAAGCTCGTTTACAGTAAATAAAATTAGATAATTACAAAAGGCTAACTCTCTTTTAAATCAGAGACTTAAAACTTTATAAGCGTTGTGTAATCAATTACACAAAGATAACATAGCACTCAAAAAAGAAAACCAAGAACTGAAAGCCAGTAAAAGCAAGCCCGATGGTAGAGCACCAAAAACGAGAAATGTAAGTGTTGATGAAGTATAAGAAACGGATGAAGACGAACTAGCTAAAGAAACTGAGTGGATACTGAAAAAAAGAACCGCTCTTCAAAAAAACGTAAAGCTGATAATTCCCTAACAATTAATAGCCCTTTGGAAAATAAAAATAAAGAAAATGCGGCCATTAATGATACCAAAACTCACCGACCACCACCAAATATAATACAGGATGTTAAAGATTTCAATAAATTACATTCGGATGTTACCGCTATAACAAAAAAAATTTAATAAAGCTTTTGAGTAGCGGTGCTTACAAACTAAATACATTTGATGCTATTGACTATCGCACAACAACAAAATTCTTGTCAAGCGAAAATATACCTTGGTTTGCCTACGAGAGCAAACATAACAGGCCAGTAAAGGTAATGATAATAAATTTACACCACTCATGTGATACTTAATCCATTTTGAACGACCTTAAAGATCAAGGTTTTAATGTGTTAAATGCAATTAACAAACTTAAGTGGAAGACTAAAGAACCGCTAGATATGTTTTTAGTAGTATTCGATGCTAACGAGGATATTAAGAAAGTTTATCAGATCAAAAGCATTCTTAATACTGTTGTCAAGGTTGAGCCTATCAAAGTCGCTAAATTAATCCCTCAGTGCAAAAAATGTCAAGCTTACAAAAAACTTCTGCCGTAAGGCATCGAGATGTGTAAAATGTGGAAGCAAACATCTTACAACTGAGTGCACCAAAGCCGAAAAATATCCTGCCAATTGTTGCAACTGCGGCGATTCTCAACCTGCAAGGTACCGTGGTTGTGTCGTTGCAAAATAACTACAAAAAATAGAGACAATTAGAGAGAGGGCTAAGTTCGGGTGTAAATGAACATTTTATACTCTCGCAATTTATTTATTTAACTTTATTTATATTATATAATACACAATTTGACCCACATATTCGTCATATATATTGTATAGAGTCCATTGAAACCATAATATTAGGTTAGAAGCACCGAGGTCCTCGTGTTCGATATAAGGGGCCCTAAAAACCTATGGTCCGATTTCGGCGATTTTTAGAATGGGGCTGCCACACTATTAACATAGTGTTTGTGCAAAGTTCTGCATCGATATCTTCACTAGTACTTACTTTATATATTGTAAAGTAACCGATTCAGATTGTCTTCAAAGTTCTGGTATATAGGAAGTAGGCGTGGTTGTGAAGCGATTTGGCCTATTTTCACAACATATCATTGGGATGTAAGGAAACTATTACAAACTAAGTTCCATTGAAATCGGTCGAGTAGTTCCTGAGATATGGTTTTTGACCCATAAGTGGGCGACGCCACGCCCATTTTCCATTTTGTTAAAAAATCTGAGTGCAGCTTCCATCTGCCATTTTTTATGTGAAATTTGTGTTTCTGACATTTTTCGTTAGTGAGTTAACCCACTTTTAGTAATTTTCAACCTAACTTTTGTATGGGAGGTGGGCGTGGTTATGATCCGATTTTTTCATTTTTGGACTGTATTAGGAAGTGGCTAAAAAAAACGTCTGCAGAAAGTTTGGTTTATATAGCTCTATTGGTTTGCGAGATATGTACAAAAAACAACATATCATTGGGATGTAAGGAAACTATTACAAACTAAGTTCCATTGAAATCGGTCGAGTAGTTCCTGAGATATGGTTTTTGACCCATAAGTGGGCGACGCCACGCCCATTTTCCATTTTGTTAAAAAATCTGAGTGCAGCTTCCATCTGCCATTTTTAAACTCTCGCAACCTGTTGCACAGAGTATCATAGTTTTGTTCACATAACGGTTGTTTGTGTCACCAAGAAATATAAGAGTTAGATATGGGGTTATATATACATAAATGATCAGGATGACGAGTAGATTTGAAATCCGGATGTCTGTCCGTCCGTCTGTCCGTCTGTCCGTCTGTCCGTGCAAGCGATAACTTGAGTAAAAATTAAGATATCTTAATGAAACTTGGAACACATGTTCCTTGGTACCCTGAGGAGGTTGCTTTCGAAAATGGGCAAAATCGGTCCACTGCCACGCCCACAAAATGGAGGAAACCGAAAACCTATACAGTGTCATAACTAAGCCATAAATAAAGTTATGAAAATGAAATTTGGAACATAGGATCCCATTGGGGAGGGGCACATTTGGATGTAATTTTTTTGGAAAAGTGGGCGTGACCCCGCCCCAAATAGGTTTTTTGTATATAACTCGCAAACCAATAAAGCTATATAAGCCAAACTTTCTGCAGTCGTTTCTTTTAGCCATTTCCTTATACAGTCCAAAACTGAAAGAAATCGGATAATAACCACGCCCACCTCCCATACAAAGGTTAGGTTGCTAGGTTAGGTTACTAAAAGTGGGTTAACTCCTTAACGAAAAACGTCAGAAACACCAAATTTTACATAAGAAAAGGCAGAAGAAAGCTGCACTGAGATTTTTTTACAAAATGGAAAATGGGAGTGGCGTCGCCCACTTATGGGTCAAAAACCATATCTCAAGAACTATTCGACCGATTTCAATGAAATTCGGTACATAACACTTTCTTGACACCCTGATGACACGGGTGGAATATGGGCGAAATCGGTTCACAACTACGTCTACTTCCCATATAACCCAATTTTGAATTCCATCTGATTCGTTCACTTTATAATGTATTCATAAGGAACCAATGAAGCTAGCGGAATAAAATTTTACACAAATACTGTATTTGAGCTGTGACATCACTTGTGGAAAAATTGTCAAAATCGAACCATGACTTTTCAAGGCCCCTGATATCAAACATGAAGAACTCAGTGCCTAAGGTTAATTTTTCACCGAAAATATAGGTAAATCCCTCAGATATTTTAATGTAATTCATTCCCTCTGAATTTTTTTCTTATAACAGTTTCTCTCTGTACCTGAAATGGTAAAAATTGGGTCATAACCTCCCCCAGATCCCATATACCTAATTATAAGTAATATTAAATTAAGTGAGCGTATAGTCTTCGATACGTTGTATCTTGGTGGTGAAAACGAGTGAAATCGGTTTAGGAATTACCTCAGTCCCCATATACTATTTATGATGATTTTCGTTATTCTATTGAACTTTATACCGAATATATGGGTCGAATTGTGTTGTCTTTATAAAATTACATCAATAAATTGCGAGAGTATAAAATGTTCGGTTACACCCGAACTTAGCCCTTCCTTACTTGTTTATGTGAAATTTGTGTTTCTGACATTTTTCGTTAGTGAGTTAACCCACTTTTAGTAATTTTCAACCTAACTTTTGTATGGGAGGTGAGCGTGGTTATGATCCGATTTTTTTCATTTTTGGACTGTATTAGGAAGTGGCTAAAAAAAACGTCTGCAGAAAGTTTGGTTTATATAGCTCTATTGGTTTGCGAGATATGTACAAAAAATTTAGTAGGGGGCGGGGCCACGCCCACTTCCCCAAAAAAAATAACATCCAAATATGCCTCTTCATAGTGCGATCCTTCATACCAAATTTAATTTCCATAGCTTTATTTATGACTTAGTTATGGCACTTTATGTGTTTTCGGTTTACGCCATTTTGTGGGCGTGGCAGTGGTCCGATTTGGCTCATTTTCGAAAGCAACCTTCATATGGTGCCAAGAAATAAGTGTGTCAAGTTTCTTAATTTTTACTCAAGTTACAGCTTGCACAGACGGACGGACAGACAGACATTCGGATTTGAAATCCACTCTTCACCCTGATCACTTTGGTATATATAACCCTATATCTAACTCGTTTAGTTTTGGGTGTTACAAACAACCGTTATGTGAAAAAAATTAGAATACTCTCTTTAGCAACATTTGTTGCAAGAGTATAAAAATAATGGTAAAACAGTTGAAGAGAATGTCAATGCTCATGCAAAAAACCCCGTTGCGTACAATAGAAGGAGGGAAGTAAGACCTTCCATCAACTTCAAAACTTACATTTGCGCAAATGGCTAAGCAAGGTCAGACAAATACAGTTCAAAAAAGTAGACTTTATATCAAATTCTGGATAAACTAAACGAACAATACAAATTATTTAAGTCTATAAATCAGCGGCTCAGCGCTCTTGAATACCATATACAATTTATTGATGAATCTATGGATCGCCAATGGTCTTTCCAAAAGTAAAAATGAATTGAACGTTATTTTAAACGACAGAAATATTGATGTATGTTTGTTGTCCGAAACACATTTTACACAAACTCCGCACCCAGCAAACTCAGCACGAGGGGAAGCATTGTTTTAATCAAAAGTATTATTAAACATTTCGAAGAAGCTCAGATTAAGACTGAAGAAATTCAAGCTACAGCAATTTCAGTAAAAATGCACAGTCAGTCAGTATACTTAATTGCTCTATATAGTCCGCCCAGGCATAATATCAAAACTGATACTTATACGATTTTATTAAAATAATATGACGGAAGGTACACTGTAACCTTAATGCAAAACACACTCAATGGGGATCTCGTTAAACCTTCAAGCGGGCGCGCATAGTCGAATCGACCGCGCTTAGTACATTTACGTTCATAATTCAGTTTAATAATTTTTTTTTTTTTTAATAACTTTAATTACTTTTTCGACAAAATAGACTTTAAGGACAATGATAATATATCTAAGTACAAATAAGTAAATAATTACTGAATAATTAGTGCTTATATTTCTTTTATTCATCCCAAACGTCTTTTCGGTTACGCGCGCCAGTTAATTCATAAACTTATGAATGGTTTCAAAAAATATAAGTTCTTTTGCTGAATGTGATCTTTATTCTTGCAAACTACATACTTAATTGAACATGTTTTCGTATTATCCTATGTGTTATATACTATTCATTAAGTTGATAACATATCCATGTTTTGTGGCTTAGGTCTAAAGTCTAATCTTATAATTTATTGTAAACAAGTGCTTATTTTGCGGCCTATGCATGTCTTGTATTCAGATATGAGTTCAAAATCTTGTTTTGATACTCTTGTTTATTTGATTAGGCAGAGCTGAGCTGGCATTATCAGCGTTTCTCATATACTTGCGCATAAGTGTCGTTGATATTGGTATTAACTCTCCTCTCTCTTATAAAAAAAAAAAACAAAATGTCCTCATTTTTATAATGTAAAGTTTGCTGTGAGTTTTTGAAGTTCGTGTAGTTTCTTTCTTTCATTGGATAGAAGGCAACTTAAATAACGCGGTCATAAAGCCGATTTGGATGTATGGCATTCAACTGTGGGGTACGACCTGTGCTACCAATATCGATATAATTCAGAGATTCCAATCAAAAATGCTTAGAACAATCACGTGCTCACCATGGTACATGCTTAATGAAAATATCCATAAAGGTCTTGGTAATCTCATTGTAAAGAAAGAAGTAGAGAACAGCAGAAACAAATATTTAGCCAAACTCCGAGATCACCCAAACCCATTGGCTAATGCTTTAGTAAATTCTTGTAATCAATCACGTCTAAAAAGAAGAGAAATGCCAGCACACTGAAGAGCAACGTTTCACCAAAACAACTCAATACCTTGGATGAGCTTGTATAGTATTAATTAGAATTAAGATTTTAAAACTTATCGTTAAGCTTCAAAGAGCAGATTCAATAAATAAACAAATATTGAAAAAAAAGTCAGGATATGGGGTTGTATGTCAGCGGCGGGTATTAGAAACCTTGTATTCATTGAGGGGAAAATGTATAAACAAGTTTTTTGAATATTCTGATATTCTAGATAATTTAAAATAAAGCTCGCAATGGTGAACCTTGGGGACCACTTTATTTTACAACAGGACCTGCCTATAGACCTGGACAATAACTCCACATACACTATTTACGGAACAGATGTTCTATTACCCGACCATGAAGAAATTCGAATAGCAATTACCCGCCTGAAGAACAACAAAGCGGCGGGGTCCGAGCTATTCAAATAATAAATTATGTATAGAGTTGGCCCTAAAACACTGCCCTGCGATACACCAGCTCTTATTGGTCGTTCTTCAGATATGAAGTCTCCTACTTTGACAGTAAACTTTCTATTTTAAAATAATACTCCAAGGTTTTATGCATTTCGAGTGGTAAGCTTTTTTAATCTTATATAAAAGAACGCTTTATCGAACGCCTGAGCCACATCTAGAAATATAGCAGAACAGTACTCTCTATACTCGAACGCCCTTCTGATTTCGTTAGTAATTCTATTTACTTGTTCTACAGTGTCATGGTTTGCACGAAAACCGAATTGGTGCGTTGGTATTACATTATTTTCATGGAGGAAAGGAGATATCTTTGATAGTAACACCTTTTCAAATATTTTAGAAAGACAGGGTAGAAGACTGATTGGTCTGTATGAAGACGGCAGTGTCAAGTCTTTACCTGGTTTGTCTATCATGATGATCTGCAACTTTTTCCATGAAATTGGAGAGTACCTGAAACTGAGGATAGCGTTAAAGAGCAAGTAGAACACTGTTATAGCAATATTAGGTAACTCAATTTGCATTTTTGGAGTAATTTTATCGTGTCCTGCCGATTTTTTTGGATTCAGCTCTTTTATGATATTAATAATTTCAGAAGATGACGTTTGAATAGACTCAAGCGACTCGTTAGCGCTATTGAAGATGATTGGCAGCTTATTGCTGTTCTTTGGGCAATTAGGTTGAAGTACCTTTTCTAAAAAACAATTTGCCTTATCTTCGTTACTTCGTGCCCAGTTTCCACCCAAGCCTCTTATAGGCAAGTTGGATTCGACTGGATGCTTCATTGACTTTTGGGCATTCCAAAGAGAATTTCGTTTGTTTGAATTTGGATTTCTTTATATAATTGTGAGTGTGGTATTCTTCCTCATGTTTAAGCGCTGTTTTTAGTTTTCGTACAGCATATTTCAGTTGCAGCTGAATAGAAGGGGAGCGATTTAACTGCCATTCACGTCTATTCGACAGCCAAGTAGCTTGATGGGTTTTCTTATGCTGGAATCTAGTACTACAGACGACCATATTTCGGGCCCCGGCGAAGTCGGTCAGCCTCAGACCGTTTGGTGATGTTTCTTTACTTTACTCTTACGAGGACATCAACCAGCTGGGCAGAGGCACCGTCCCAATTAAGGGTCCGGACATTCCAGGTGCATGCCCTTAATTCGTAGTCTTTAAACGTTTGCAGAGGTCGTCATCAAAATTGGGGTCTCTCATCCGAGGATGTTTCTTCCTTTTCATTGGGGGGTGTTTTTATGTGGTGGGTCCCAAATACTACGCACAACCGCATAAGCGGGTTTCGCTTTCCCACTTTAGCTCGCCTCCAAACGTATGTCTGTTGGCTACCCAGAGGATACTTGGTCTAAGACCGGAAGTCGTGAGCTGCTTGAGCCACATGTAAAAGGATCGTTCCTGGCCACTCCCAAGTGAACGACAGTCAGAAACTTTCCTCACTTACGTGAACTTCTACATATGACTCCATCCTCCCGATAAACGTTAGAAACACTAAATTTTACATAAGAAATAGCAGATGGACAGCAGCTGCACTTAGATTTCGGCTCAACAGCCGAATAATCGCACTGTTCGGATTAGCCGATCAAACTTGAATGCGCTCACATTTTCGTTGTTGATTTTAAATTCATTCGGGTGTGTCCGAGTTTGTTCGGGTCGTGTTCAATATAATGATTTGCTCATTCGGTTAAACAATCATTGTTTTGAACAAGAACAACCCTCAACTCGCAAAAATCAACTCATATGATTTTACTCATGCGCGCAGCAAGCGGCACTTTTTCTGCACAGAACACTTTGACTAAAAATAACAACAACAAACAGCATAGAAATGGTTACGGTACATGCAGTCGTAACGCTCACATCGTGTCGTCTCATAATCGATCAACTCAAATTGAACCGAATGATGCTTTCGTCAACACATGCTCATTTTATTGAAGCTGGCTTTTGTTCAGTGAGTTAAATTAAGTGAGAAATTTTGAACCGAGGACTCAAAATCCTCGGAATGATATGTACGGCAAAATGAGTTGATTTTTACTCATCTGTTTTTTCAGTGAGTTGAGTTGAATGAAAAAGTTCGCGTATGAGTAAATCAAGAAAATAGTGATTTTTGCAGTTCTGTTCTGAATTCCTTTCTTTCATCTAATTTCTTCACTTTATAATGTGTATATAAGGAACCAATGATAATCGTCTGTTTACAAAGTGCAGTTGAAGTGAACTCAAGTGCAATTTTCGGTGGAAAAGTCTAAATAACATTGTTAAACTGAATGCGAAACCGCATTTTTGTGCATTAAAGAAAAGCACAGAGTCCTGACGCAAATTGAATATATCTTCACTTTTGTGGTTTGGGGAATCTGATAAAAAGAAAACAAAACTACTTAAACGTTTCGTTAGTTAACAGAAAAATTATAAAAATTATTTATGAACAAGTAAGGAAAGGCTAAGTTCGGGTGCAACCGAACATTTTATACTCTCGCAATTTATTGAAGAAATTTAACCAATACATATATGCGGAATAAAGCTCACCGTATTTTTGAAAAACCTATAATTAGGTATATGGGAGCTAGGAGAAGATACTTTTGAAAACCCTACAATGAGGTATATGTAAATGTTATGACCCGATTTTAATAATTTTTGGAACAGAGACACACTGTCAGAAGAAAACAATTTCCTCTGAATTAAATTGAGATATCTGAGAGATTTACCCATATTTTCGGTTAAAATTTATCCTTAGGCGCTGAGTTCAACATGTTCGATATCTGGGGCCTTGAAAAGTTATGGTCCGTTTTCGAAAATTTTTTCACAAGTGAAGCCAGAGATGATATGCACTAATTGTGTAAAGTTTTATTCTGTTATCTTCATTGGTTCCTTATGTTTACATTATAAAGTGAAGGAATAAGATGGATTTCAAAATTGAGTTATAAGGAAAGTAGTAATGGTTGTAAACCGATTTCGCCCATTTTTTGTCAGGGTGTCAAGAAAATATTATATACCGAATTTCATTCGAATCGGTCGAGTAGTTCCTGAGATATGGTTTTTGACCCATAAGTGGGCGATGCCACGCCCATTTTCCATTTTGTAAAAAAATCTGAGTACAGCTCCCTTCTGCTATTTCTTCTGCAAAATTTAGTGTTTCTGACGTTTTTCGTTAATTAGTTAACCCACTTTTAGTAATTTTCAACCTAACCTTTGTATGGGAGGTGGGCGTGGTTATTATCCGATTTCAACAATTTTCATGGTGTGTGGTGGGGTATGTAGGAGACCCGACTGCAGAAATTTTGGTTTATATAGCTTTATTAGTTTGCGAGTTAAATACAAATAACCGACTTGTGGGCGGGGCCACGCCCACTTCCCCAAAAAAATTACATTCAAATATGCCCCCTCCTAGTGCGATCCTTTATTCCAAATTTTATTTTCATAACTTTATTTATGACTTAGTTATAGCTCTTTATGTGTTTTTGGTTATCGCCATTTTGTGGGCGTGGCAGTGGTCCGATTCTGCCCATCTTCGAACTTAACCTTCTTATGGTGCCAAGGAACACGTGTTCCAAGTTTCATTAAGATATCTCAATTTTTACTCAAGTTACAGCTTGCACGGACGGACAGACGGACAGACAGACATCCGGATTTGAACTTTACTCGTCACCCTGATCACTTTGGTATATATAACCCTATATCTAACTCGTTTAGTTTTAGGGCTTACAAACAACCGTTATGTGGACAAAACTATAATACTCTCTTATCAACTTTTGTTGCGAGAGTATAAAAATAAACGTTATTATAAATAGAGACAGTCGTACTAAAGAAATAATTATATGTACAATCAGCTGTTCTCTTCTTGCAATTACCAGCTGTGACTAAAGCTGCATTCAGGTTTAATAAATACAGAATAAAAAGTTTTACTCTCAACTGCATTACCGACCAAACAACAGGTTTCCAAGTAGGGAAATAGCTAAAAACAAAAAAGAGCTGGACCTCTACATGCGGAGGCGCCGAGAAACCGTCTAAGCTCGTTTACAGTAAATAAAATTAGATAATTACAAAAGGCTAACTCTCTTTTAAATCAGAGACTTAAAACTTTATAAGCGTTGTGTAATCAATTACACAAAGATAACATAGCACTCAAAAAAGAAAACCAAGAACTGAAAGCCAGTAAAAGCAAGCTCGATGGTAGAGCACCAAAAACGAGAAATGTAAGTGTTGATGAAGTATAAGAAACGGATGAAGACGAACTAGCTAAAGAAACTGAGTGGATACTGAAAAAGAAGCGCTCTTCAAAAAAACGTAAAGCTGATAATTCCCTAACAATTAATAGCCCTTTGGAAAATAAAAATAAAGAAAATGCGGCCATTAATGATACCAAAACTCACCGACCACCACCAAATATAATACAGGATGTTAAAGATTTCAATAAATTACATTCGGATGTTACCGCTATAACAAAAAAAATTTAATAAAGCTTTTGAGTAGCGGTGCTTACAAACTAAATACATTTGATGCTATTGACTATCGCACAACAACAAAATTCTTGTTAAGCGAAAATATACCTTGGTTTGCCTTCGAGAGCAAACATAACAGGCCAGTAAAGGTAATGATAATAAATTTACACCACTCATGTGATACTTAATCCATTTTGAACGACCTTAAAGATCAAGGTTTTAATGTGTTAAATGCAATTAACAAACTTAAGTGGAAGACTAAAGAACCGCTAGATATGTTTTTAGTAGTATTCGATGCTAACGAGGATATTAAGAAAGTTTATCAGATCAAAAGCATTCTTAATACTGTTGTCAAGGTTGAGCCTATCAAAGTCGCTAAATTAATCCCTCAGTGCAAAAAATGTCAAGCTTACAAAAAACTTCTGCCGTAAGGCATCGAGATGTGTAAAATGTGGAAGCAAACATCTTACAACTGAGTGCACCAAAGCCGAAAAATATCCTGCCAATTGTTGCAACTGCGGCGATTCTCAACCTGCAAGGTACCGTGGTTGTGTCGTTGCAAAATAACTACAAAAAATAGAGACAATTAGAGAGAGGGCTAAGTTCGGGTGTAAATGAACATTTTATACTCTCGCAATTTATTTATTTAACTTTATTTATATTATATAATACACAATTTGACCCACATATTCGTCATATATATTGTATAGAGTCCATTGAAACCATAATATTAGGTTAGAAGCACCGAGGTCCTCGTGTTCGATATAAGGGGCCCTAAAAACCTATGGTCCGATTTCGGCGATTTTTAGAATGGGGCTGCCACACTATTAACATAGTGTTTGTGCAAAGTTCTGCATCGATATCTTCACTAGTACTTACTTTATATATTGTAAAGTAACCGATTCAGATTGTCTTCAAAGTTCTGGTATATAGGAAGTAGGCGTGGTTGTGAAGCGATTTGGCCTATTTTCACAACATATCATTGGGATGTAAGGAAACTATTACAAACTAAGTTCCATTGAAATCGGTCGAGTAGTTCCTGAGATATGGTTTTTGACCCATAAGTGGGCGACGCCACGCCCATTTTCCATTTTGTTAAAAAATCTGAGTGCAGCTTCCATCTGCCATTTTTTATGTGAAATTTGTGTTTCTGACATTTTTCGTTAGTGAGTTAACCCACTTTTAGTAATTTTCAACCTAACTTTTGTATGGGAGGTGGGCGTGGTTATGATCCGATTTTTTCATTTTTGGACTGTATTAGGAAGTGGCTAAAAAAAACGTCTGCAGAAAGTTTGGTTTATATAGCTCTATTGGTTTGCGAGATATGTACAAAAAACAACATATCATTGGGATGTAAGGAAACTATTACAAACTAAGTTCCATTGAAATCGGTCGAGTAGTTCCTGAGATATGGTTTTTGACCCATAAGGGGGCGACGCCACGCCCATTTTCCATTTTGTTAAAAAATCTGAGTGCAGCTTCCATCTGCCATTTTTATACTCTCGCAACCTGTTGCACAGAGTATCATAGTTTTGTTCACATAACGGTTGTTTGTGTCACCTAAAACTAAAAGAGTTAGATATAGAGTCATATATACTAAAGTGATCAGGGTGACGAGTAGATTTGAAATCCGGATGTCTGTCCGTCCGTCTGTCCGTCTGTCCGTCTGTCCGTGCAAGCGATAACTTGAGTAAAAATTAAGATATCTTAATGAAACTTGGAACACATGTTCCTTGGTACCCTGAGGAGGTTGCTTTCGAAAATGGGCAAAATCGGTCCACTGCCACGCCCACAAAATGGAGGAAACCGAAAACCTATACAGTGTCATAACTAAGCCATAAATAAAGTTATGAAAATGAAATTTGGAACATAGGATCCCATTGGGGAGGGGCACATTTGGATGTAATTTTTTTGGAAAAGTGGGCGTGACCCCGCCCCAAATAGGTTTTTTGTATATAACTCGCAAACCAATAAAGCTATATAAGCCAAACTTTCTGCAGTCGTTTCTTTTAGCCATTTCCTTATACAGTCCAAAACTGAAAGAAATCGGATAATAACCACGCCCACCTCCCATACAAAGGTTAGGTTGCTAGGTTAGGTTACTAAAAGTGGGTTAACTCCTTAACGAAAAACGTCAGAAACACCAAATTTTACATAAGAAAAGGCAGAAGAAAGCTGCACTGAGATTTTTTTACAAAATGGAAAATGGGAGTGGCGTCGCCCACTTATGGGTCAAAAACCATATCTCAAGAACTATTCGACCGATTTCAATGAAATTCGGTACATAACACTTTCTTGACACCCTGATGACACGGGTGGAATATGGGCGAAATCGGTTCACAACTACGTCTACTTCCCATATAACCCAATTTTGAATTCCATCTGATTCGTTCACTTTATAATGTATTCATAAGGAACCAATGAAGCTAGCGGAATAAAATTTTACACAAATACTGTATTTGAGCTGTGACATCACTTGTGGAAAAATTGTCAAAATCGAACCATGACTTTTCAAGGCCCCTGATATCAAACATGAAGAACTCAGTGCCTAAGGTTAATTTTTCACCGAAAATATAGGTAAATCCCTCAGATATTTTAATGTAATTCATTCCCTCTGAATTTTTTTCTTATAACAGTTTCTCTCTGTACCTGAAATGGTAAAAATTGGGTCATAACCTCCCCCAGATCCCATATACCTAATTATAAGTAATATTAAATTAAGTGAGCGTATAGTCTTCGATACGTTGTATCTTGGTGGTGAAAACGAGTGAAATCGGTTTAGGAATTACCTCAGTCCCCATATACTATTTATGATGATTTTCGTTATTCTATTGAACTTTATACCGAATATATGGGTCGAATTGTGTTGTCTTTATAAAATTACATCAATAAATTGCGAGAGTATAAAATGTTCGGTTACACCCGAACTTAGCCCTTCCTTACTTGTTTATGTGAAATTTGTGTTTCTGACATTTTTCGTTAGTGAGTTAACCCACTTTTAGTAATTTTCAACCTAACTTTTGTATGGGAGGTGAGCGTGGTTATGATCCGATTTTTTTCATTTTTGGACTGTATTAGGAAGTGGCTAAAAAAACGTCTGCAGAAAGTTTGGTTTATATAGCTCTATTGGTTTGCGAGATATGTACAAAAAATTTAGTAGGGGGCGGGGCCACGCCCACTTCCCCAAAAAAAATAACATCCAAATATGCCTCTTCATAGTGCGATCCTTCATACCAAATTTAATTTCCATAGCTTTATTTATGACTTAGTTATGGCACTTTATGTGTTTTCGGTTTACGCCATTTTGTGGGCGTGGCAGTGGTCCGATTTGGCTCATTTTCGAAAGCAACCTTCATATGGTGCCAAGAAATAAGTGTGTCAAGTTTCTTAATTTTTACTCAAGTTACAGCTTGCACAGACGGACGGACAGACAGACATTCGGATTTGAAATCCACTCTTCACCCTGATCACTTTGGTATATATAACCCTATATCTAACTCGTTTAGTTTTGGGTGTTACAAACAACCGTTATGTGAAAAAAATTAGAATACTCTCTTTAGCAACATTTGTTGCAAGAGTATAAAAATAATGGTAAAACAGTTGAAGAGAATGTCAATGCTCATGCAAAAAACCCCGTTGCGTACAATAGAAGGAGGGAAGTAAGACCTTCCATCAACTTCAAAACTTACATTTGCGCAAATGGCTAAGCAAGGTCAGACAAATACAGTTCAAAAAAGTAGACTTTATATCAAATTCTGGATAAACTAAACGAACAATACAAATTATTTAAGTCTATAAATCAGCGGCTCAGCGCTCTTGAATACCATATACAATTTATTGATGAATCTATGGATCGCCAATGGTCTTTCCAAAAGTAAAAATGAATTGAACGTTATTTTAAACGACAGAAATATTGATGTATGTTTGTTGTCCGAAACACATTTTACACAAACTCCGCACCCAGCAAACTCAGCACGAGGGGAAGCATTGTTTTAATCAAAAGTATTATTAAACATTTCGAAGAAGCTCAGATTAAGACTGAAGAAATTCAAGCTACAGCAATTTCAGTAAAAATGCACAGTCAGTCAGTATACTTAATTGCTCTATATAGTCCGCCCAGGCATAATATCAAAACTGATACTTATACGATTTTATTAAAATAATATGACGGAAGGTACACTGTAACCTTAATGCAAAACACACTCAATGGGGATCTCGTTAAACCTTCAAGCGGGCGCGCATAGTCGAATCGACCGCGCTTAGTACATTTACGTTCATAATTCAGTTTAATAATTTTTTTTTTTTTTAATAACTTTAATTACTTTTTCGACAAAATAGACTTTAAGGACAATGATAATATATCTAAGTACAAATAAGTAAATAATTACTGAATAATTAGTGCTTATATTTCTTTTATTCATCCCAAACGTCTTTTCGGTTACGCGCGCCAGTTAATTCATAAACTTATGAATGGTTTCAAAAAATATAAGTTCTTTTGCTGAATGTGATCTTTATTCTTGCAAACTACATACTTAATTGAACATGTTTTCGTATTATCCTATGTGTTATATACTATTCATTAAGTTGATAACATATCCATGTTTTGTGGCTTAGGTCTAAAGTCTAATCTTATAATTTATTGTAAACAAGTGCTTATTTTGCGGCCTATGCATGTCTTGTATTCAGATATGAGTTCAAAATCTTGTTTTGATACTCTTGTTTATTTGGTTAGGCAGAGCTGAGCTGGCATTATCAGCGTTTCTCATATACTTGCGCATAAGTGTCGTTGATATTGGTATTAACTCTCCTCTCTCTTATAAAAAAAAAAAACAAAATGTCCTCATTTTTATAATGTAAAGTTTGCTGTGAGTTTTTGAAGTTCGTGTAGTTTCTTTCTTTCATTGGATAGAAGGCAACTTAAATAACGCGGTCATAAAGCCGATTTGGATGTATGGCATTCAACTGTGGGGTACGACCTGTGCTACCAATATCGATATAATTCAGAGATTCCAATCAAAAATGCTTAGAACAATCACGTGCTCACCATGGTACATGCTTAATGAAAATATCCATAAAGGTCTTGGTAATCTCATTGTAAAGAAAGAAGTAGAGAACAGCAGAAACAAATATTTAGCCAAACTCCGAGATCACCCAAACCCATTGGCTAATGCTTTAGTACATTCTTGTAATCAATCACGTCTAAAAAGAAGAGAAATGCCAGCACACTGAAGAGCAACGTTTCACCAAAACAACTCAATACCTTGGATGAGCTTGTATAGTATTAATTAGAATTAAGATTTTAAAACTTATCGTTAAGCTTCAAAGAGCAGATTCAATAAATAAACAAATATTGAAAAAAAAGTCAGGATATGGGGTTGTATGTCAGCGGCGGGTATTAGAAACCTTGTATTCATTGAGGGGAAAATGTATAAACAAGTTTTTTGAATATTCTGATATTCTAGATAATTTAAAATAAAGCTCGCAATGGTGAACCTTGGGGACCACTTTATTTTACAACAGGACCTGCCTATAGACCTGGACAATAACTCCACATACACTATTTACGGAACAGATGTTCTATTACCCGACCATGAAGAAATTCGAATAGCAATTACCCGCCTGAAGAACAACAAAGCGGCGGGGTCCGAGCTATTCAAATAATAAATTATGTATAGAGTTGGCCCTAAAACACTGCCCTGCGATACACCAGCTCTTATTGGTCGTTCTTCAGATATGAAGTCTCCTACTTTGACAGTAAACTTTCTATTTTAAAATAATACTCCAAGGTTTTATGCATTTCGAGTGGTAAGCTTTTTTAATCTTATATAAAAGAACGCTTTATCGAACGCCTGAGCCACATCTAGAAATATAGCAGAACAGTACTCTCTATACTCGAACGCCCTTCTGATTTCGTTAGTAATTCTATTTACTTGTTCTACAGTGTCATGGTTTGCACGAAAACCGAATTGGTGCGTTGGTATTACATTATTTTCATGGAGGAAAGGAGATATCTTTGATAGTAACACCTTTTCAAATATTTTAGAAAGACAGGGTAGAAGACTGATTGGTCTGTATGAAGACGGCAGTGTCAAGTCTTTACCTGGTTTGTCTATCATGATGATCTGCAACTTTTTCCATGAAATTGGAGAGTACCTGAAACTGAGGATAGCGTTAAAGAGCAAGTAGAACACTGTTATAGCAATATTAGGTAACTCAATTTGCATTTTTGGAGTAATTTTATCGTGTCCTGCCGATTTTTTTGGATTCAGCTCTTTTATGATATTAATAATTTCAGAAGATGACGTTTGAATAGACTCAAGCGACTCGTTAGCGCTATTGAAGATGATTGGCAGCTTATTGCTGTTCTTTGGGCAATTAGGTTGAAGTACCTTTTCTAAAAAACAATTTGCCTTATCTTCGTTACTTCGTGCCCAGTTTCCACCCAAGCCTCTTATAGGCAAGTTGGATTCGACTGGATGCTTCATTGACTTTTGGGCATTCCAAAGAGAATTTCGTTTGTTTGAATTTGGATTTCTTTATATAATTGTGAGTGTGGTATTCTTCCTCATGTTTAAGCGCTGTTTTTAGTTTTCGTACAGCATATTTCAGTTGCAGCTGAATAGAAGGGGAGCGATTTAACTGCCATTCACGTCTATTCGACAACCAAGTAGCTTGATGGGTTTTCTTATGCTGGAATCTAGTACTACAGACGACCATATTTCGGGCCCCGGCGAAGTCGGTCAGCCTCAGACCGTTTGGTGATGTTTCTTTACTTTACTCTTACGAGGACATCAACCAGCTGGGCAGAGGCACCGTCCCAATTAAGGGTCCGGACATTCCAGGTGCATGCCCTTAATTCGTAGTCTTTAAACGTTTGCAGAGGTCGTCATCAAAATTGGGGTCTCTCATCCGAGGATGTTTCTTCCTTTTCATTGGGGGGTGTTTTTATGTGGTGGGTCCCAAATACTACGCACAACCGCATAAGCGGGTTTCGCTTTCCCACTTTAGCTCGCCTCCAAACGTATGTCTGTTGGCTACCCAGAGGATACTTGGTCTAAGACCGGAAGTCGTGAGCTGCTTGAGCCACATGTAAAAGGATCGTTCCTGGCCACTCCCAAGTGAACGACAGTCAGAAACTTTCCTCACTTACGTGAACTTCTACATATGACTCCATCCTCCCGATAAACGTTAGAAACACTAAATTTTACATAAGAAATAGCAGATGGACAGCAGCTGCACTTAGATTTCGGCTCAACAGCCGAATAATCGCACTGTTCGGATTAGCCGATCAAACTTGAATGCGCTCACATTTTCGTTGTTGATTTTAAATTCATTCGGGTGTGTCCGAGTTTGTTCGGGTCGTGTTCAATATAATGATTTGCTCATTCGGTTAAACAATCATTGTTTTGAACAAGAACAACCCTCAACTCGCAAAAATCAACTCATATGATTTTACTCATGCGCGCAGCAAGCGGCACTTTTTCTGCACAGAACACTTTGACTAAAAATAACAACAACAAACAGCATAGAAATGGTTACGGTACATGCAGTCGTAACGCTCACATCGTGTCGTCTCATAATCGATCAACTCAAATTGAACCGAATGATGCTTTCGTCAACACATGCTCATTTTATTGAAGCTGGCTTTTGTTCAGTGAGTTAAATTAAGTGAGAAATTTTGAACCGAGGACTCAAAATCCTCGGAATGATATGTACGGCAAAATGAGTTGATTTTTACTCATCTGTTTTTTCAGTGAGTTGAGTTGAATGAAAAAGTTCGCGTATGAGTAAATCAAGAAAATAGTGATTTTTGCAGTTCTGTTCTGAATTCCTTTCTTTCATCTAATTTCTTCACTTTATAATGTGTATATAAGGAACCAATGATAATCGTCTGTTTACAAAGTGCAGTTGAAGTGAACTCAAGTGCAATTTTCGGTGGAAAAGTCTAAATAACATTGTTAAACTGAATGCGAAACCGCATTTTTGTGCATTAAAGAAAAGCACAGAGTCCTGACGCAAATTGAATATATCTTCACTTTTGTGGTTTGGGGAATCTGATAAAAAGAAAACAAAACTACTTAAACGTTTCGTTAGTTAACAGAAAAATTATAAAAATTATTTATGAACAAATAAGGAAAGGCTAAGTTCGGGTGCAACCGAACATTTTATACTCTCGCAATTTATTGAAGAAATTTAACCAATACATATATGCGGAATAAAGCTCACCGTATTTTTGAAAAA
This sequence comes from Zeugodacus cucurbitae, assembly GCF_028554725.1. Lineage (NCBI taxonomy): Eukaryota > Metazoa > Arthropoda > Insecta > Diptera > Tephritidae > Zeugodacus > Zeugodacus cucurbitae. The sequence continues at coordinate 33,531,653 of NC_071668.1, forward strand.
CCTATAATTAGGTATATGGGAGCTAGGAGAAGATACTTTTGAAAACCCTACAATGAGGTATATGTAAATGTTATGACCCGATTTTAATAATTTTTGGAACAGAGACACACTGTCAGAAGAAAACAATTTCCTCTGAATTAAATTGAGATATCTGAGAGATTTACCCATATTTTCGGTTAAAATTTATCCTTAGGCGCTGAGTTCAACATGTTCGATATCTGGGGCCTTGAAAAGTTATGGTCCGTTTTCGAAAATTTTTTCACAAGTGAAGCCAGAGATGATATGCACTAATTGTGTAAAGTTTTATTCTGTTATCTTCATTGGTTCCTTATGTTTACATTATAAAGTGAAGGAATAAGATGGATTTCAAAATTGAGTTATAAGGAAAGTAGTAATGGTTGTAAACCGATTTCGCCCATTTTTTGTCAGGGTGTCAAGAAAATATTATATACCGAATTTCATTCGAATCGGTCGAGTAGTTCCTGAGATATGGTTTTTGACCCATAAGTGGGCGATGCCACGCCCATTTTCCATTTTGTAAAAAAATCTGAGTACAGCTCCCTTCTGCTATTTCTTCTGCAAAATTTAGTGTTTCTGACGTTTTTCGTTAATTAGTTAACCCACTTTTAGTAATTTTCAACCTAACCTTTGTATGGGAGGTGGGCGTGGTTATTATCCGATTTCAACAATTTTCATGGTGTGTGGTGGGGTATGTAGGAGACCCGACTGCAGAAATTTTGGTTTATATAGCTTTATTAGTTTGCGAGTTAAATACAAATAACCGACTTGTGGGCGGGGCCACGCCCACTTCCCCAAAAAAATTACATTCAAATATGCCCCCTCCTAGTGCGATCCTTTATTCCAAATTTTATTTTCATAACTTTATTTATGACTTAGTTATAGCTCTTTATGTGTTTTTGGTTATCGCCATTTTGTGGGCGTGACAGTGGTCCGATTCTGCCCATCTTCGAACTTAACCTTCTTATGGTGCCAAGGAACACGTGTTCCAAGTTTCATTAAGATATCTCAATTTTTACTCAAGTTACAGCTTGCACGGACGGACAGACGGACAGACAGACATCCGGATTTGAACTTTACTCGTCACCCTGATCACTTTGGTATATATAACCCTATATCTAACTCGTTTAGTTTTAGGGCTTACAAACAACCGTTATGTGGACAAAACTATAATACTCTCTTATCAACTTTTGTTGCGAGAGTATAAAAATAAACGTTATTATAAATAGAGACAGTCGTACTAAAGAAATAATTATATGTACAATCAGCTGTTCTCTTCTTGCAATTACCAGCTGTGACTAAAGCTGCATTCAGGTTTAATAAATACAGAATAAAAAGTTTTACTCTCAACTGCATTACCGACCAAACAACAGGTTTCCAAGTAGGGAAATAGCTAAAAACAAAAAAGAGCTGGACCTCTACATGCGGAGGCGCCGAGAAACCGTCTAAGCTCGTTTACAGTAAATAAAATTAGATAATTACAAAAGGCTAACTCTCTTTTAAATCAGAGACTTAAAACTTTATAAGCGTTGTGTAATCAATTACACAAAGATAACATAGCACTCAAAAAAGAAAACCAAGAACTGAAAGCCAGTAAAAGCAAGCTCGATGGTAGAGCACCAAAAACGAGAAATGTAAGTGTTGATGAAGTATAAGAAACGGATGAAGACGAACTAGCTAAAGAAACTGAGTGGATACTGAAAAAGAAGCGCTCTTCAAAAAAACGTAAAGCTGATAATTCCCTAACAATTAATAGCCCTTTGGAAAATAAAAATAAAGAAAATGCGGCCATTAATGATACCAAAACTCACCGACCACCACCAAATATAATACAGGATGTTAAAGATTTCAATAAATTACATTCGGATGTTACCGCTATAACAAAAAAAATTTAATAAAGCTTTTGAGTAGCGGTGCTTACAAACTAAATACATTTGATGCTATTGACTATCGCACAACAACAAAATTCTTGTTAAGCGAAAATATACCTTGGTTTGCCTTCGAGAGCAAACATAACAGGCCAGTAAAGGTAATGATAATAAATTTACACCACTCATGTGATACTTAATCCATTTTGAACGACCTTAAAGATCAAGGTTTTAATGTGTTAAATGCAATTAACAAACTTAAGTGGAAGACTAAAGAACCGCTAGATATGTTTTTAGTAGTATTCGATGCTAACGAGGATATTAAGAAAGTTTATCAGATCAAAAGCATTCTTAATACTGTTGTCAAGGTTGAGCCTATCAAAGTCGCTAAATTAATCCCTCAGTGCAAAAAATGTCAAGCTTACAAAAAACTTCTGCCGTAAGGCATCGAGATGTGTAAAATGTGGAAGCAAACATCTTACAACTGAGTGCACCAAAGCCGAAAAATATCCTGCCAATTGTTGCAACTGCGGCGATTCTCAACCTGCAAGGTACCGTGGTTGTGTCGTTGCAAAATAACTACAAAAAATAGAGACAATTAGAGAGAGGGCTAAGTTCGGGTGTAAATGAACATTTTATACTCTCGCAATTTATTTATTTAACTTTATTTATATTATATAATACACAATTTGACCCACATATTCGTCATATATATTGTATAGAGTCCATTGAAACCATAATATTAGGTTAGAAGCACCGAGGTCCTCGTGTTCGATATAAGGGGCCCTAAAAACCTATGGTCCGATTTCGGCGATTTTTAGAATGGGGCTGCCACACTATTAACATAGTGTTTGTGCAAAGTTCTGCATCGATATCTTCACTAGTACTTACTTTATATATTGTAAAGTAACCGATTCAGATTGTCTTCAAAGTTCTGGTATATAGGAAGTAGGCGTGGTTGTGAAGCGATTTGGCCTATTTTCACAACATATCATTGGGATGTAAGGAAACTATTACAAACTAAGTTCCATTGAAATCGGTCGAGTAGTTCCTGAGATATGGTTTTTGACCCATAAGTGGGCGACGCCACGCCCATTTTCCATTTTGTTAAAAAATCTGAGTGCAGCTTCCATCTGCCATTTTTTATGTGAAATTTGTGTTTCTGACATTTTTCGTTAGTGAGTTAACCCACTTTTAGTAATTTTCAACCTAACTTTTGTATGGGAGGTGGGCGTGGTTATGATCCGATTTTTTCATTTTTGGACTGTATTAGGAAGTGGCTAAAAAAAACGTCTGCAGAAAGTTTGGTTTATATAGCTCTATTGGTTTGCGAGATATGTACAAAAAACAACATATCATTGGGATGTAAGGAAACTATTACAAACTAAGTTCCATTGAAATCGGTCGAGTAGTTCCTGAGATATGGTTTTTGACCCATAAGGGGGCGACGCCACGCCCATTTTCCATTTTGTTAAAAAATCTGAGTGCAGCTTCCATCTGCCATTTTTATACTCTCGCAACCTGTTGCACAGAGTATCATAGTTTTGTTCACATAACGGTTGTTTGTGTCACCAAGAAATATAAGAGTTAGATATGGGGTTATATATACATAAATGATCAGGATGACGAGTGGATTTGAAATCCGGATGTCTGTCCGTCTGTCCGTGCAAGCGATAACTTGAGTAAAAATTAAGATATCTTAATGAAACTTGGAACACATGTTCCTTGGAACCCTGAGGAGGTTGCTTTCGAAAATGGGCAAAATCGGTCCACTGCCACGCCCACAAAATGGTGGAAACCGAAAATCTATACAGTGTCATAACTAAGCCATAAATAAAGTTATGAAAATGAAATTTGGAAAATAGGATCCCATTAGGGAGGGGCACATTTGGATGTAATTTTTTTGGAAAAGTGGGCGTGACCCCGCCCCAAATAGGTTTTTTGTATATAACTCGCAAACCAATAAAGCAATATAAACCAAACTTTCTGCAGTCGTTTCTTTTAGCCATTTCCTTATACAGTCCAAAAATGAAAGAAATCGGATAATAACCACGCCCACCTCCCATACAAAGGTTAGGTTGCTAGGTTAGGTTACTAAAAGTGGGTTAACTCCTTAACGAAAAACGTCAGAAACACCAAATTTTACATAAGAAAAGGCAGAAGAAAGCTGCACTGAGATTTTTTTACAAAATGGAAAATGGGCGTGGCGTCGCCCACTTATGGGTCAAAAACCATATCTCAAGAACTATTCGACCGATTTCAATGAAATTCGGTACATAACACTTTCTTGACACCCTGATGACACGGGTGGAATATGGGCGAAATCGGTTCACAACTACGTCTACTTCCCATATAACCCAATTTTGAATTCCATCTGATTCGTTCACTTTATAATGTATTCATAAGGAACCAATGAAGCTAGCGGAATAAAATTTTACACAAATACTGTATTTGAGCTGTGACATCACTTGTGGAAAATTGTCAAAATCGCACCATGACTTTTCAAGGCCCCTGATATCAAACATGAAGAACTCAGTGCCCTCATTCCCCAGTGTCATTCCCTCTGAATTTTTTTCTTATAACAGTTTCTCTCTGTACCTGAAATGGTAAAAATTGGGTCATAACCTCCCCCAGATCCCATATACCTAATTATAAGTAATATTAAATTAAGTGAGCGTATAGTCTTCGATACGTTGTATCTTGGTGGTGAAAACGAGTGAAATCGGTTTAGGAATTACCTCAGTCCCCATATACTATTTATGATGATTTTCGTTATTCTATTGAACTTTATGCCGAATATATGGGTCGAATTGTGTTGTCTTTATAAAATTACATCAATAAATTGCGAGAGTATAAAATGTTCGGTTACACCCGAACTTAGCCCTTCCTTACTTGTTTATGTGAAATTTGTGTTTCTGACATTTTTCGTTAGTGAGTTAACCCACTTTTATTAATTTTCAACCTAACTTTTGTATGGGAGGTGAGCGTGGTTATGATCCGATTTTTTTCATTTTTGGACTGTATTAGGAAGTGGCTAAAAAAAACGTCTGCAGAAAGTTTGGTTTATATAGCTCTATTGGTTTGCGAGATATGTACAAAAAATTTAGTAGGGGGCGGGGCCACGCCCACTTCCCCAAAAAAAATAACATCCAAATATGCCTCTTCATAGTGCGATCCTTCATACCAAATTTAATTTCCATAGCTTTATTTATGACTTAGTTATGGCACTTTATGTGTTTTCGGTTTACGCCATTTTGTGGGCGTGGCAGTGGTCCGATTTGGCTCATTTTCGAAAGCAACCTTCATATGGTGCCAAGAAATAAGTGTGTCAAGTTTCTTAATTTTTACTCAAGTTACAGCTTGCACAGACGGACGGACAGACAGACATTCGGATTTGAAATCCACTCTTCACCCTGATCACTTTGGTATATATAACCCTATATCTAACTCGTTTAGTTTTGGGTGTTACAAACAACCGTTAAAAAAAATTAGAATACTCTCTTTAGCAACATTTGTTGCAAGAGTATAAAAATAATGGTAAAACAGTTGAAGAGAATGTCAATGCTCATGCAAAAAACCCCGTTGCGTACAATAGAAGGAGGGAAGTAAGACCTTCCATCAACTTCAAAACTTACATTTGCGCAAATGGCTAAGCAAGGTCAGACAAATACAGTTCAAAAAAGTAGACTTTATATCAAATTCTGGATAAACTAAACGAACAATACAAATTATTTAAGTCTATAAATCAGCGGCTCAGCGCTCTTGAATACCATATACAATTTATTGATGAATCTATGGATCGCCAATGGTCTTTCCAAAAGTAAAAATGAATTGAACGTTATTTTAAACGACAGAAATATTGATGTATGTTTGTTGTCCGAAACACATTTTACACAAACTCCGCACCCAGCAAACTCAGCACGAGGGGAAGCATTGTTTTAATCAAAAGTATTATTAAACATTTCGAAGAAGCTCAGATTAAGACTGAAGAAATTCAAGCTACAGCAATTTCAGTAAAAATGCACAGTCAGTCAGTATACTTAATTGCTCTATATAGTCCGCCCAGGCATAATATCAAAACTGATACTTATACGATTTTATTAAAATAATATGACGGAAGGTACACTGTGACCTTAATGCAAAACACACTCAATGGGGATCTCGTTAAACCTTCAAGCGGGCGCGCATAGTCGAATCGACCGCGCTTAGTACATTTACGTTCATAATTCAGTTTAATAATTTTTTTTTTTTAATAACTTTAATTACTTTTTCGACAAAATAGACTTTAAGGACAATGATAATATATCTAAGTACAAATAAGTAAATAATTACTGAATAATTAGTGCTTATATTTCTTTTATTCATCCCAAACGTCTTTTCGGTTACGCGCGCCAGTTAATTCATAAACTTATGAATGGTTTCAAAAAATATAAATTCTTTTGCTGAATGTGATCTTTATTCTTGCAAACTACATACTTAATTGAACATGTTTTCGTATTATCCTATGTGTTATATACTATTCATTAAGTTGATAACATATCCATGTTTTGTGGCTTAGGTCTAAAGTCTAATCTTATAATTTATTGTAAACAAGTGCTTATTTTGCGGCCTATGCATGTCTTGTATTCAGATATGAGTTCAAAATCTTGTTTTGATACTCTTGTTTATTTGATTAGGCAGAGCTGAGCTGGCATTATCAGCGTTTCTCATATACTTGTGTATAAGTGTCGTTGATATTGGTATTAACTCTCCTCTCTCTTATAAAAAAAAAAACAAAATGTCCTCATTTTTATAATGTAAAGTTGGCTGTGAGTTTTTGAAGTTCGTGTAGTTTCTTTCTTTCTTGAGTGACTTGTAGTAGTTTGATTAATTAAGTTGTGTCCAAATTATCAGGATTATAATTCCAAAGGTTGTAATTGTGTAGCAAAAAGTTTGGATCGGGTGATCTTCGAATGGAATGAGTAGTTTATGTAACTTCCGGATATTCGTAAATTTAGTTTCTTCATTGGAGTTGATTACTTCATCAATTGTTATGGTGCCTTCATGTTGGATTATCTGCTTTATTGTATCCTGTATGTTTGTGTACTTTCGTCCATTTATTTTAATGGTGTCATTGAACTGGATCAAGTTTACTCCTGAGATAGTTTCGTTATTAATTTCATATTTTCCATCTAATATTATATTACCATAATCTAATACTGTGATATTTGCATTTGTTTCTTCAATAGTTTTACAATTCGCTATATATTTGTCTAATATACATATATTTGCCATGTAGATAGCTTAACGATGTTATTTTAAATAATTTAAATTTTTACGTAATTAAAGGATATTTATAAATGATTACATATTTTATATCCATACTTATAGATTCTCCTTGTAGATTTGTTACTGGCCTATCAGTTGTTTTGTTGGTCTGCGCTCGTATTTTTATACTCTCGCAACAAAAGTTGCTACGAGAGTATTATAGTTTTGTTCGCATAACGGTTGTTTGTAACACCCAAAACTAAACGAGTTAGATATAGGGTTATATATATCAAAGTGATCAGGGTGACGAGTAGATTTGAAATTCGGATGTCTGTCCGTCCGTCCGTCTGTCCGTCCGTGCAAGCTGTAATTTGAGTAAAAATTAAGATATCTTGACGAAACTTGGCACAAATATTCTTTGGCACCATAAGAAGATCAAGTTCGAAAATGGGCAGAATCGGACCATTGTCACGCCCACAAAATGGCGAAAACCAAAAACACATAAAGTGTCATAACTAAGCCATAAATGAAGATATAAAAGTAAAATTTGGAATAAAGGATCGCACTAGGAGGGGGCATATTTGGATGTAATTTTTTTGGGGAAGTGGGCGTGGCCCCGCCCACAAATCGGTTATTTGTATTTAACTCGCAAACTAATAAAGCTATATAAACCAAACTTTCTGCAGTCGGGTCTCTTACATACCCCACCACACACCATGAAAATAGTTGAAATCGGATAATAACCACGCCCACCTCCCATACAAAGGTTAGGTTGAAAATTACTAAAAGTGGGTTAACTCCCTAACGAAAAACGTCAGAAACACTAAATTTTGCAGAAGAAATAGCAGAAGGGAGCTGTACTCAGATTTTTTTACAAAATGGGAAATGGGCGTGGCATCGCCCACTTATGGGTCAAAAACCATATCTCAGGAACTACTCGACCGATTCGAATGAAATTCGGTATATAATATTTTCTTGACACCCTGATAACTCGGACAAAAAATGGAAATCGGTTTACAACCACTACTACTTTCCTTATAACTCAATTTTGAAATCCATCTTATTCCTTCACTTTATAATGTAAACATACGGAACCAATGAAGATAACAGAATAAAACTTTACACAATTAGTGCATATCATCTCTGGCTTCACTTGTGAAAAAATTTTCGAAAACGGACCATAACTTTTAAAGGCCACAGATATCGAACATGTTGAACTCAGCGCCTAAGGATAAATTTTAACCGAAAATATGGATAAATCTCTCAGATATCTCAATTTAATTCAGGGAAATTGTTTTCTTCTGATAGTGTGTCTCTGTTCCAAAAATTATTAAAATCGGGTCATAACATTTCCATATACCTCATTGTAGGTTTTTCAAAAGTATCTTCTCCTAGCTCCCATATACCTGATTATAGGTTTTTCAAAAATACGGTGAGCTTTATTCCGTATATATGTATTGGTTAAATTTCTTCAATAAATTGCGAGAGTATAAAATGTTCGGTTGCACCCGAACTTAGCCTTTCCTTACTTATTGTTCATAACAATTTGAACAGTTTCGTGCAAAGTTTTTGATTTGTTTCGCCATATCGGGCCAAAAATATTGTTGTCTAATTTCCATCGCGTTAATTTTCTCATTTCTATGCGCTCGGTTATGTATATTTGTTATAATTTCCAATTGATTGTTTTTGTCTGTTATGTCTTCGACTAGATTTTGTGCCTTTTGTGGTACTGTCCAAACTGGTGAGTTATAAGGACTTCTACTAGGTTGAATTATATTATTCTTTAATAATTTTTTTTATTTCTGAATTGACAAAATCGTTATCTGCGTACGGATATTGGTATTGTTTCGTCCAAACAGGTTCATTACTTTCTGTCCTAATGGTTGCTTCTATTGTTGTGGTAAATGGCAACTTTTCTGTTTTATTATTTCTCCTAATTATTTCTCTAATCTCCTCTTCCTAATTTTTATTATCATTTGTGTAATTTATTTTTTGATTTTTGTTTTTATTTGTATATTTTAGTTGTAGTGACGTGAAATCTATTTCTGCATTTAATTTTTCCAATCCACAAAATCCTATTATCATATCAAAATCTTTGATATCTTCTAGTTCAAAAAATGGTAAATCATGGCTTAACAGATGTATTATTTTTATACTCTCGCAACCTGTTGCACAGAGTATCATAGTTTTGTTCACATAACGGTTGTTTGTGTCACCAAGAAATATAAGAGTTAGATATGGGGTTATATATACATAAATGATCAGGATGACGAGTAGATTTGAAATCCGGATGTCTGTCCGTCCGTCTGTCCGTCTGTCCGTGCAAGCGATAACTTGAGTAAAAATTAAGATATCTTAATGAAACTTGGAACACATGTTCCTTGGCACCCTGAGGAGGTTGCTTTTGAAAATGGGCAAAATCGGTCCACTGCCACGCCCACAAAATGGAGGAAACCGAAAACCTATACAGTGTCATAACTAAGCCATAAATAAAGTTATGAAAATGAAATTTGGAACATAGGATCCCATTAGGGAGGGGCACATTTGGATGTAATTTTTTTGGAAAAGTGGGCGTGACCCCGCCCCCAAATAGGTTTTTTGTATATAACTCGCAAACCAATAAAGCTATATAAGCCAAACTTTCTGCAGTCGTTTCTTTTAGCCATTTCCTTATACAGTCCAAAAATGAAAGAAATCGGATAATAACCACGCCCACCTCCCATACAAAGGTTAGGTTGAAAATTACTAAAAGTGGGTTAACTCCCTAACGAAAAACGTCAGAAACACCAAATTTTACATAAGAAAAGGCAGAAGAAAGCTGCACTGAGATTTTTTTACAAAATGGAAAATGGGCGTGGCGTCGCCCACTTATGGGTCAAAAACCATATCTCAAGAACTATTCGACCGATTTCAATGAAATTCGGTACATAACACTTTCTTGACACCCTGATGACACGGGTGGAATATGGGCGAAATCGGTTCACAACTACGTCTACTTCCCATATAACCCAATTTTGAATTCCATCTGATTCGTTCACTTTATAATGTATTCATAAGGAACCAATGCAGCTAGCGGAATAAAACTTTACACAAATACTGTATTTGAGCTGTGACATCACTTGTGGAAAAATTGTCAAAATCGAACCATGACTTTACAAGGCCCCTGATATCAAACATGAAGAACTCAGTGCCTAAGGTTAATTTTTCACCGGAAATATAGGTAAATCCCTCAGATATTTTAATGTAATTCATTCCCTCTGAATTTTTTTCTTATAACAGTTTCTCTCTGTACCTGAAATGGTAAAAATTGGGTCATAACTTCCCCCAGATCCCATATACCTAATTATAAGTAATATTAAATTAAGTGAGCGTATAGTCTTCGATACGTTGTATCTTGGTGGTGAAAACGAGTGAAATCGGTTTAGGAATTACCTCAGTCCCCATATACTATTTATGATGATTTTCGTTATTCTATTGAACTTTATGCCGAATATATGGGTCGAATTGTGTTGTCTTTATAAAATTACATCAATAAATTGCGAGAGTATAAAATGTTCGGTTACACCCGAACTTAGCCCTTCCTTACTTGTTTTATGTATTATTATTACTAGATTACATGATGTATTATGTTTTACTAGATTACATGATGGAATATCCATGCATTGATTTTGTCCATACAGGATCTATTGATATACTCTTACCTATTCTGCATTTTTATACTCTCGCAACCTGTTGCACAGACTATCATAGTTTTGTTCACATAACGGTTGTTTGTGTCACCAAGAAATATAAGAGTTAGATATGGGGTTATATATACATAAATGATCAGGATGACGAGTGGATTTGAAATCCGGATGTCTGTCCGTCCGTCTGTCCGTCTGTCCGTGCAAGCGATAACTTGAGTAAAAATTAAGATATCTTAATGAAACTTGGAACACATGTTCCTTGGCACCCTGAGGAGGTTGCTTTCGAAAATGGGCAAAATCGGTCCACTGCCACGCCCACAAAATGGTGGAAACCGAAAATCTATACAGTGTCATAACTAAGCCATAAATAAAGTTATGAAAATGAAATTTGGAAAATAGGATCCCATTAGGGAGGGGCACATTTGGATGTAATTTTTTTGGAAAAGTGGGCGTGACCCCGCCCCCAAATAGGTTTTTTGTATATAACTCGCAAACCAATAAAGCTATATAAGCCAAACTTTCTGCAGTCGTTTCTTTTAGCCATTTCCTTATACAGTCCAAAAATGAAAGAAATCGGATAATAACCACGCCCACCTCCCATACAAAGGTTAGGTTGAAAATTACTAAAAGTGGGTTAACTCACTAACGAAAAACGGCAGAAACACCAAATTTTACGTAAGAAATGGCAGAAGGAAGCTGCACTGAGATTTTTTTACAAAATGGAAAAAGGGCGTGGCGTCGCCCACTTATGGGTCAAAAACCATATCTCAAGAACTATTCGACCGATTTCAATGAAATTCGGTATATAACACTTTCTTGACACCCTGATGACACGGGTGGAATATGGGCGAAATCGGTTCACAACTACGTCTACTTCCCATATAACTCAATTTTGAATTCCATCGGATTCGTTCACTTCATAATAAATATATACATTAGGAACAAATGAAGATAATATATATATCATCTGTGGCTCCAATTATAGAAACATTTTCGAAATCGGACTATAACTTTTCAAGGCCCCAGATATCTACATGAAGAACTCAGTACCTAAGGTTAATTTTTCACCGAAAATATCGGACTTAATTGATGTCACAAAAATGATACGCCCCTGAATCTTTAAAAATGTAAAACGATGTGCTTTTCCCGTAGATCTGTTGATCCTTCTCCCTATGTAATAAATAACTTCAGTTTACTTTTGCTTTAGATCACTTACATTGGGAATCAAGATTGAATCTTCCTCTGTATACTAGTCGTTTAAAACTTATAAATCTACCTACACTCACTAGTCGTAGGGAAATACTAGGCATAATATTTCTAGTAAAACATCTGAATGGTTCAGTTTATAGCTTTTTCCTTTTGTCTGATATCAAGTTTAATGTCCCATTTCGTTCATCAAGGCAGTTTAGACCATTACTTTAAAACATACATTAAAATCTTCGAGAACAAATTTTGAGTTAAACGATTCATTCCGCCAAATATGTTATTATTTTTTTAATTCTCATTCCAGCACATTTGACCTGTCTGATTCCATCTTTAGCATTAAAAAAACTATTTTGTCTTCGCTTAATAAGTAACATTAAAATATTTAACCTTTTGTTTTTGTAAATTTTAAATCTTAGCTGTTGAAATTTTTTCTATCTGTAGCGTAGCAGTTTGATATCTCGACGCTTAAAAAACTCTTGCCTTTCATGACTCGTCAAATTCCGCTCGTTTGCGGATTGCGGTTGGGCAGGAGGAGGGTAATCGTTTGGGTTTATAACTTCTCCTAGCTCGCATATACCTTATATTTGGTTATCAAACTTCTTTTGGGCTTAATACCAAATTTAAGTGAGCGTATAGTCTTGGACATATTGTACCTTAGTGGTGAAAATTAGTGACATCGGTTCAGATATTACATCAGCCCTCATATACTATATATGATATATATCCCTATTTTTTTTCATAAATTATCAGCCCTATCCTGTGCACTTGAAAAAGTAAAATAAAATTTTAAAATTTATACAGTTTTTTATGAAGTAAGAATTTTTTTGGTATTCTGTGACAATCTTGATTTCTGTCCAATTATATTCGAAATGAATTGAAAAATTTAATTGAATTATTCTATAACGTAAGTTTTCAAATGCATTGCAATATTTGTTCCAAATAGTTAATAATTTAACTTAAATTTCACAGTACATCCTTTGCGTCAAGTTTTTGATTGTGCGCAAATATACCATGCTGGTCTTATTTTCCATGCTAAAGGTCATTATTTTTATACTCTCGCAACCTGTTGCACAGAGTATAATAGTTTTGTTCACATAACGGTTGTTTGTGTCACCAAGAAATATAAGAGTTAGATATGGGGTTATATATACATAAATGATCAGGATGACGAGTAGATTTGAAATCCGGATGTCTGTCCGTCCGTCTGTCCGTCCGTCCGTCTGTCCGTCTGTCCGTCTGTCCGTCTGTCCGTGCAAGCGATAACTTGAGTAAAAATTAAGATATCTTAATGAAACTTGGAACACATGTTCCTTGGCACCCTGAGGAGGTTGCTTTCGAAAATGGGCAAAATCGGTCCACTGCCACGCCCACAAAATGGTGGAAACCGAAAACCTATACAGTATCATAACTATGCCATAAATAAAGTTATGAAAATGAAATTTGGAACATAGGATCCTATTAGGGAGGGGCACATTTGGATGTAATTTTTTTGGAAAAGTGGGCGTGACCCCGCCCCCAAATAGGTTTTTTGTATATAACTCGCAAACCAATAACCCACACTTTCTGCAGTCGTTTATTTTAGGCATTTCCTTATACAGTTTAAAAATGAAAGAAATCGGATAATAACCACGCCCACCTCCCATACAAAGGTTAGGTTGAAAATTACTAAAAGTGGGTTAACTCCCTAACGAAAAATGTCAGAAACACCAAATTTTACATAAGAAATGGCAGAAGGAAGCTACACTGAGATTTTTTTACAAACTGGAAAATGGGCGTGGCGTCGCCCACTTATGGGTCAAAAACCATATCTCAAGAACTATTCGACCGATTTCAATGAAATTCGGTATATAACACTTTCTTGACACCCTGATGACACGGGTGGAATATGGGCGAAATCGGTTCATAACTACGTCTACTTCCCATATAACTCAATTTTGAATTCCATCAGATTCGTTCACTTTATAATGTATTCATAAGGAACCAATGAAGCTAGCGGAATAAAACTTTACACAAATACTGTATTTGAGCTGTGACATGACTTGTGGAAAACTTGTCAAAATAGGACCATGACTTTTCAAGGCCCCTGATATCGAACATGAAGAACTCGGTGCCTAAGAATAATTTTTCACCGAAAATATAGGTAAATCCCTCAGATATTTTAATGTAATTCATTCCCTCTGAATTTTTTTCTTATAATAGTTTCTCTCTGTACCTAAAATGGTAAAAATCGGGTCATAACTTCCCCCAGATCCCATATACCTAATTATAAGTAATATTAAAGTAAGTGAGCGTATAGTCATCGATACATTGTATCTTGGTGGTGAAAACGAGTGAAATCGGTTTAGGAATTACCTCAGTCCCCATATACTATTTATGATGATTTTCGTTATTCTGTTGAACTTTATACCAAATATATGGGTCGACTTGTGTTATCTTTATAAAATTACATCATTTAATTGCGAGAGTATAAAATGTTCGGTTACACCCGGACTTAGCCCTTCCTTATTTGTTTGATATGTATTTGTTTGTAGCGCCAGAGTCGATCATGATATTCACTTCTTGTTGTGTCGGACCATCCTTGAGTGTAAGGCAAGGTAGTCCATTCTTTAGCCTAAAAAAGTACTCGATGTATCGTCAGCTTCTTCCATGTGTCTGAAGGTTTGTTCTGGTTATTTAAATTATGTTGTTGGATTTCGATAGGTCGTCTTAGATTTTTATTTTCACTAGTTTGTTGTAATCGTATTTCGATTTGTTTAGCACTTGTATAGGTTTGCATTAAGCTTTGTTATTGATTGGATGCTAAGGCTGTTGCCAAATTTTTATTTTTTAATCCTTTAATAAATTGTGTTATAGATTCTGGTTCAATATATTTGTTATTTATTTCTGATTTTAGAAGGTCCACTGTATTTTTAATCAGCTTCCTGTGCAATGTCAATGTGTATTGGAAATAAATATCCAAGTCTTCTGTTGGTTGTTGTGCCAAGTTCTTCATGTGTTCTTGTATTTCATACAGTGCGTTTGGGTCGTGATATAGTGCGTCCTAAGATTTGTGCTATAAAGAGGTTGTAGTTTAGAAAATGTTTACTTAGTAGTGATTTTATTGCGAGTAGTTCTTGTTCATCAATTTTAATCGCGTTATTGAAATTAGGTGTAACAAGTAAGGAAAGGCTAAGTTCGGGTGTAACCGAACATTTTATACTCTCGCAATTTATTGAAGAAATTTTATTAAGATAACGCCCAAATTTACCCATAAATTCGGCATAAATTTTAATAGAATAACGAAAGTCGTCATATATAGATATGAGGACTGAGGTAATTCCTGAACCGATTTCATTCAATTTCACCAGCAAGGTACACTATATCCAATACTATACGCTCACTTAAATTTGCTAAGATATATCACATATTAACCAATACATCTATGCGTAATAAAGCCCATCGAATTTTTGAAAAATCTATAATTAGGTATATGGGAGCTAGGGGATGATATTTTTGAAAAACTTATAATTATGTATATGGGAGCTAGGAGATGTTGTGACCCGATTTTAATAATTTTTGGAAGAAAACAATTTCCTCTGATTTAATTAAATTAGCTGAGATATTTACCCATATTTTCGTTTAAAATTTAACCTTAGGCGCTGAGTTCAACATGTTCGATATCTGGGGCCTTGAAAAGTTATAGTCCGTTTCGACAATTTTTCACAAGTGATGCCACACATCATATATTGTATTTGTGTAAAGTTTTATTTTGCTATCTTCATTGGTTCCTTATGTATATCTTATAAAATGAAGAAATCAGATGGAATTCAAAATTGAGTTATATGGGAAGTTGTCGTAGTTGTGAACCGATTTCATCCATTTTCCACACATGTCATCAGGGTGTCAATAAAATATTATATACCGAATTTCATTTAAATCTGTCGAGTAGTTCCTGAGATATGGTTTTTGACCCATAAGTGGGCGATGCCACGCCCATTTTGCATTTTGTAAAAAGATCTGGGTGCAGCTTCCTTCTGCTATCATTTCTGTGAAATTTTGTGTTTCTGACGTTTCTCGTTAGTGAGTTAACGCACTTTTAGTAATTTTCAATCTAACCTTTGTATGGGAGGTGGGCGTGGTTATTATCCGATTTCTTTCATTTTTGGACTGTATAAGGAAACGGCTAAAAGAAACGACTGCAGAAAGTTTGGTTTATATATGCAAAAAACATATTTCGGGGCGGGGTCACGCCCACTTTTCCAAAAAAATGACATTCAAATGTGCCCCTTCCTAATGCGATCCTATGTTCCAAATTTTATTTTCATAACTTAATTTATGGCTTAGTTATAGCTCTTTATTTGTTTTTGGTTATCGCCATTTTGTGGGCGTGGCAGTGGTCCGATTCCGCCCATCTTCGAACTTAACCTTCTTATGGTGCCAAGGAACACGTGTTCCAAGTTTCATTAAGATATCTCAACAGACAGACGGACAGACAGACATCCGGATTTGAACTTTACTCGTCACCCTGAACACTTTGGTATATATAGCCCTATATCTAACTCGTTTAGTTTTAGGACTTACAAACAACCGGTATGTGGACAAAACTATAATACTCTCTTTAGCAACTTTTGTTGCGAGAGTATAAAAATTTCTTTTAAGGTTTTTGTTAGATAGTTAGTGTTTTGATATTCAATAATGTATCTGTGATACTTTGGAAAAGTCGTTTGTGTTTCTTTTTTATTTCGTTTAGTTTTCTTTAATATGATTTGATTCTTAAATGAATTTATCGTTTGTTTTGCGTATGTATAGTTTTCGTTTGGTGAACTACGTGTCGAGTGCATCGATTCTATTGTTGAAGTGTTAATTTTTTGTCTTGATAATGCATCTGCTACTACGTTTTGATTTCCTGGTTTGTTTACAATTTTTTTTCTCCAGATTCTTGTATAAAATTTTTCCATCTTTTTAATTTTATATTTGGATTTTTGTCCGAAATAGAAAATTGCAATGCCTGGTGATCAGTGTGTATAGTTAAATCTGCTATACCGTAAATATAATTCCTAAGTTTTCCTATAGCCCATACTATTGCTAATAATTCTTTTTCCGTTGTACAATAATTCTCTTCTGTTTTTGTTAATGTTCTTGATATGAAAAATATAGATTTCTTTTCTTGTGATAAAACTCCTCCTATGGCGAAATTACTCGCATCTGTAGTTAAATCAAAAGGTTTTGAGAAATCTGGTTGAAATAGTTCAACTTGTTCTTTTAATTTTGTTTTAATTATTTGTATAGCTTTTATAGCTTCTTTATCTAATTTAATTTCTTTCTTAGCTGACATTTTTTTTACTTGTTATACCATTTTCTCCTTGTAGATGTATGGTTAGTGGTTTTGTTATTTTGCTATATCCTTGTATAAATTTCCTATAATATCCTGCCATACCTAAAAATGACCTTAATTCTTTCAGGGTTTGAGGTATCGGATACTTGTCTAATGTTTCTACTTTCTTAGGATCTACCGTTATCCTATTTTGTGTTATTATATGTCCTAAATATACGACTTGATTTTTAAAGAAGTGTGATTTTTCATCAGAGATTTTCATATTTGCTTTATGTAATGCGCTTACTATTATTTGGATGTGTTTAATATGTTCTTTAGGTGTCGACGAATATATTAACACGTCGTCGATATATACAAACGCAAATTTATTTATATATTCTCGTAGAATATCATCAACACATCTCTGAAATATTGAGGGTGCATTTCTTAATCCGAAGGGCATTCGTATAAATTCATATTTTGCTCCATTTATGGAAAAAGCTGTTTTTTCCCTATTTTTTTTTTATCATAATATGGTAAAATCCTGCTTCTAGATCTATCGTAGAAAAAATATTTAGCTTTACCTAACGCTTGTATTGTCATGTTTATATCCGAATAGGATATCTATCTGTTATAGTTTTTGAATTTAATTTTTGAAAATCTATCACTAATCTTTTCTTGGGTTTTCCATTTTCATCTATACCCTTTTTTGGTACTGTCCAAACTGGTGAGTTATAAGGACATCTACTAGGTTGTATTATATTATTCTTTAATAATTTTTTTTATTTCTGAATTGACAAAATCGTTATCTGCGTACGGATATTGGTATTGTTTCGTCCAAACAGGTTCATTACTTTCTGTCCTAATGGTTGCTTCTATTGTTGTGGCAAATGGCAACGTTTCTGTTTTATTATTTCTCCTAATTATTTCTCTAATCTCCTCTTCCTAATTTTTATTATCATTTGTGTAATTTATTTTTTGATTTTTGTTTTTATTTGTATATTTTAGTTGTAGTGACGTGAAATCTATTTCTGCATTTAATTTTTCCAATCCACAAAATCCTATTATCATATCAAAACATGGCACTGTAGAACAAGTAAATAGAATTACTAACGAAATCAGAAGGGCGTTCGAGTATAGAGAGTACTGTTCTGCTATATTTCTAGATGTGGCTCAGGCGTTCGATGAAGTGTGGCATGACGGGCTTTTATATAAGATTAAAAAAAGCTTACCTCTCGAAATGCATAAAACCTTGGAGTCTTATTTAAAAAATAGAAAGTTTACTGTCAAAGTAGGAGACTTCATATCTGAAGAACGACCAATAAAAGCTGGTGTACCTTAGGGCAGTGTTTTAGGGCCAACTCTATACATAATATATACAGCAGACCTTCCAACAGCTAGTAATATTTTGACATCAACTTTTGCGGATGACACAGCTTTAGTGAGCCGAAACAAATGCCCAATTATAGCATCAAAAGTATTAGGAGCGAATTTGATTTTTGTCGAAGAATGGCTAGCAAACTGGCGTATAAATGTAATCGAACAGAAGTGCAAGCATGTTACATTTTCTCTAAGACCAAAAACGTGTCCGGCAGTTAAAATGAACAATATTTTAGTACCCCAAGCGACTGAAGTAACATATCTTGGTATTCACTTGGATATAAGGCTCACGTGGAGAAAACACATATCGTGCAAAATAACCTGCATGAAGATAAGAGCAGCACATTTAAATTGGCTTTTAAATAAAAATTCAAAACTTGGCCTAGACAACAAAGTTCTATTATACAACGCGGTCATAAAGCCGATTTGGATGTACGGCATCCAACTGTGGGGTACGACCTGTGCAACCAATATCGATATAATTCAGAGATTCCAATCAAAAATGCTTAGAACAATCACGTGCTCACCATGGTATATGCGTAATGAAAATATCCATAAAGATCTTGGTATTCTCATGGTAAAGAAAGAAGTAGAGAACAGCAGAAATAAATATTTGTCCAAACTCCGCGATCACCCAAACCCATTGGCTAATGCTTTATTACATTCTTGTAATCAATCACGTCTAAAAAGAAGAGATATGCCAGCACACTGAGGAGCAACGTTTCACCAAAACAACTCAATCAATTGGTTGAGCTTGTCTAGTTTTAATTAGAATTAAGATTTTATAACTTATTGTTAGGCTCCAAAGAGCAGATTCAATAAATAAAGAATTATATGAAAAAAAAAAAAAAAAATCAAAATCTTTGATATCTTCTAGTTGAAAAAATGGTAAATCATGGCTTAACAGATGTATTATTTTTTTATGTATTATTTTTTTACTAGATTACATGATGGAATATCCATGCATTGATTTTGTCCATACAGGATCTATTGATATACTCTTACCTATTCTGCATTTTTTGATATGTATTTGTTTGTAGCGCCAGAGTCGATCATGATATTCACTTCTTGTTGTGTCGGACCATCCTTGAGTGTAAGGCAAGGTAGTCCATTCTTTAGCCTAAAAAAGTACTCGATGTATCGTCAGCTTCTTCCATGTGTCTGAAGGTTTGTTCTGGTTATTTAAATTATGTTTTTGGATTTCGATAGGTCGTCTTAGATTTTTATTTTCACTAGTTTGTTGTAATCGTATTTCGATTTGTTTAGCACTTGTATAGGTTTGCATTAAGCTTTGTTATTGATTGGATGCTAAGGCTGTTGCCAAATTTTTATTTTTTAATCCTTTAATAAATTGTGTTATAGATTCTGGTTCAATATATTTGTTATTTATTTCTGATTTTAGAAGGTCCACTGTATTTTTAATCAGCTTCCTGTGCAATGTCAATGTGTATTGGAAATAAGTATCCGAGTCTTCTGTTGGTTGTTGTGCCAAGTTCTTCATGTGTTCTTGTATTTCATACAGTGCGTTTGGGTCGTGATATAGTGCGTCCTAAGCTTCCATGATATTGTAGAAGTTGAGAGGTGTGTTGTTGCATTCAAGTAACATATCTGCATGCCCGTGATTCTTATTCTGAAGGTTGTAATGATATTGTATAATTAAAGTGTGTTCTGGAATACTTGGAGTGGTTCCATGACTTTCATTACATGTGACTTCCATATCGTATATTCTTCTTTGTTTCCTTGGAAAATAGGTAATTCCTTTATGACTTCTTGGTATATTGTTGGAGTAGAAGTTTCGCTAGTATTAAGATTTGTAGTCTGGAACATCCGTAATATTAACTCCTTGTCCTTTCTCCTTTCTTCGTCCAATTTCGAGAACGGATTCTGAATGTAGGACATTATGTAGTTTTCAGGAGTGGTAGGGACTGTAGCTGAAGGATTTATGTCCTCGTTAGGCATTGCCCGTTTTGCTCCTTGACTCATTTTGTGAGTGTCTGTCTTCGTTAAGGAAGATTTAAAAATTTTAGCTTAAGGATTTAGATGTCCTTCTTTATGCGCTTCGAAGATTCTTAAGGACGCCGAAGTCCTGTTGTGCGATCTCCTCCTTCCCAGCAAAGAGCGGTTGAGCCCCCAGTTAATTCATAAACTTATGAATGGTTTCAAAAAATGTATATTCTTTTGCTGAATGTGATCTTTATTCTTGCAAATTACATACTTAATTGAACATGTTTTCGTATTATCCTATGTGTTATATACTATTCGTTAAGTTGATAACATATCCATGTTTTGTGGCTTAGGTCTAAAGTCTAATCTTATTATTTATTGTAAACAAGTGCTTATCATGCGGCTTATCTTGCGGCCTATGCATGTCTTGTATTCAGATATGAGTTCAAAGTCTTGTTTTGATACTCTTGTTTATTTGATTAGGCAGAGCTGGCTTTATCAGCGTTTCTCATATACTTGTGTATAAGTGTCGTTGATATTGGTATTAACTCGCCCGCTCCCGTTACAAAAGACCGCGCGCCCGCTTGAAGGTTGACTTCAACAAAAGGTCGAGAACTTCTGAAAGCCATACAAGTTATTGGATGCAATGCTATTTCGACAGGGAGACCCACTTATTGGCCTGTCGGCATTAGGAAATCACCAGATCTTTTTGACTTTTTTGTCATTAACAAAGTATCGAAACTCAATTTACGTAGTGAACATAGCTCAGATTTAAGCTCTGATCAGTCACCGGTGTTACTAAATCTATGTGACAAACCAGTAATTTCGTCCGACACGTCTTCTTTATCTAATAAACATACTGATAGGTATACATTTAAGTCTATACGGAATAAAGTCTATTTTAAGCTAAAACGGATATCGACAGATGTTGACTTATGTAGATTGTGAAGTTGAATCTTTCACGAAAGTAATTCAAAATGCTGCGTGGAATAGTACACCGAATATTCGCGTGAATCTAAGTGGAAACAAATTCCCAATATACATCATAGAAGGTATCCATAAAAAACGCAAACTTCGACGAAGATGGCAGCAAACTTCGCTCTGGCAATCTGCAAGGAATATTAATAAACAAATAAAACATGTCGCACCAATAAAATTAATCGAAACTGAATGGCCAAAAACGAATGCACAAAAAGCTGCAGTATTTGCAAATCATTTGAGAAACACATTTAAACCTAACGATGGACATGAGCTCCACAAAAAGAGATACCGCACAATCTGCGCCAATTACCGTGGGATAAGCCTCCTTAACATCGCTTATAAGGTTCTATCGAGCATACTGTGTGAAAGACTAAAGCCCACCGTCAACAAACTGATTGGATCTTATCAGTGTGGCTTTAGACCAGGAAAATCAACAACTGACCAGATATTCACCATGCGCCAAAGAAGAGAAGACTCGTCAAAAGAGGATCGACACTCACCATCTCTTTGTCGATTTTAAAGCTGCTTTCGACAGCACGAAAAGGAATTGAATTTGGTATCCCTGATAAATTAATACGGCTGTGTAAGCTGACGTTGAGCAATACCAAAATTTCCGTCAGGATCGCGAAGGACCTCTCCAAACGCTGGACAAAATAATACGAGCTGCAGAGCTAAATAGAAAAGGTACAATTTTCTATAAGAGTGTACAGCTGCTGGCGTACGCCGATGTAATCGATATCATTGGAAACTACACCCGCGCCGTTAGTTAGGTTTTTTTCCGCGGTTTAGACAGTTTGGATTCATATTTAAGATTTAAGTCTCCTTTCAAAATTTGTTGTACACGTTGTCTTCGCACTGAGACTAAATTCCAATGCCAATTAGTACGTTCATTTATGGAAGATTTTGGTCCGCTTATGTTTTTTGTATTTCTCGAGTTGCTAAAAAGTTTCGTATGATTTATCGAGCCGTTGTTACGATAAATCATACGATTACTGTTATTGTTTATACTAACAGTACTATGAGCAAAGTATTGTCGTTGATTTTTTGTACAAATTGTGCAAACAGAAAGAAGGCATTAATAAACATAACTGCATACTCAGAATTAAGCTATTGTTTTTTCTTTTGATAATTACAAAAAAAATCCACAAATATCAATCAATTGTCTGAGGTTATTATATATGAAGACTGGAGTAATACCTGAACTTATTTTACTAATTCTGACCATCAAGTTACACCATAAGCAAACTCACTTACCTTCGCAAAAATATAACCGATATTACGAAACAGCCCAGCGGATGTTTGAAAACCCAATATTTCCCACAAGACACATTTTTAGAAGAAAAATGTTCACTCTAAATTTCTTTAAAATATCTTAGAGATTTACTGAAGTTTTCATAATCGATATCTGGGGCCTTGAAAAGTTATAGTACGATTTCAACAATTTTAAAATGACTTATGCCACACCTCAAATGTAGTACTTATGTAAAGTTTTCTTCCGATATTTTCATTGGTTCTTCATTTCCGTATGTATGTATGTATTCAGATGGAATTTAAAATTGTGTTATATAGAAAATAGGCATGAATGTAAACCGGTTTCATATATTTTCCATCCGCAATATCCGTGGAAGCGATAACTTGAGTAAAACTTTAGATATCCTAATTAAACTTGTTACAAATATTCCTTAACATCATGTGAGGGTTGTCTATATAGAAAACGTTTTAAAAGTGTGCGTGACTCTGTCACTAAATAGGTTTTTTGTATGTATCCAATATAAGCTACAGGTCAAAAAGGCACTTGTTCACTTTACAATTCATATATCAAGAACCAATGAAAATACCGGAACAAAACTTTACACAAACGCAGCATTTGTGGCATGGCATTATTAATTGAAAAATTATGGATTTTTTACCGAAAATACCGTTTGATCTCGCAAATATTTTTCTTTCGAATAATGTGTCTCTGTGTCAACAATGTGTAAAATCAGGTCTCCAGCTACCTTATACCTAATAATAGGGTTTTCAAACATCTGGTGGTACTATACCGTATATATCGGTTATACCTGAGACAGACATGTAGTACATATTGTAGTATGCTTCAGAAACCATATGTGTATCACTGGTGTTCCGAATTTTATTTGAAAGCAAATGGTGGTCCGTACTACAATACAGTTCTAGAAATCAAAGAAATTTTGTGGTGTTGTGAAATGTACTACAATAGATCGCATTGAACACGCCGAACGCTTTAAGTTCTTCTGCCACAATCATATGTTTTCTGACATTTTGACATACAGAAAATAAATTGAATTCAAAATAAGATTTGAAAAAAATGTGTGAAGTATATGTTGAGAAGTAATAATTATAATTGAAAATTATTTTTTAAAGATTGATTTCAGTTATATCTAAGCCAGGATCCATCCATTTTAATTATATTTTGCTTGAATTATTTGTATCAGCTGATGGATGAAAACATAGTACAATTCTACATGTGTGTCACTATGCTGGTAAATGGTTTCTTGAACTTTTATTGTGTACATATTGTAGTACGGAAACCAAAGTCTGTCTTAGGCATTAATATGTAATATATCTCAGCAAAATGAACTGAGCTTGTAGTCTTGCATATAATGGAGCTTGCTAGTGAAAAAGAGTGAAGACCGACTACAACCGATCAGGGCCTTGTTCTAGTCCGATATCGGCAATTAGATATTGTTTATTTTCAGACTACAGATATTCTTTGTTTCAAACCAAATGTATGTACATACATACATATATGCCTGTTAACTTTGTTCGACCGATATAAACAGAATTTTTAATATGCTCTCACGCTTTTCTCAATATTTTATTATTATCTTCTAGGTCATCGCCTGCATAGCGTTTATCTTGGTTTACATGTGACTGGTGGTCGCCGTCATTTAGTAAGGCGCCGTAAATATCATATTTATAAAGAAAATCTCGTTGAAAGACATCGTCAAACAGAATTACCAGGTAAGGAAGAAAATGGATTTCAGATTTTTTAATAAGTTGGGAAAAGAAATACGCCTAATTATTGTTCGAGCACGTTTAAACTTCTAAGGAGGGGCATTGTCTCCAGCGTTTGAAAAACTACGCTACTCTCGTAGCATTTCATTTTACTCTTGCTACCGCTCTCACTTTGTCGAGAGCCACAGCATAGCCTAGCATAACAATGTAAAAGTATGTGCTCTACTCTGCTCCGAGTTTTGTTAGGTAAAAAACTATAGCTGGAGCGGGAGCAAAAAATTAAATTTTGCGCTATGCTCTGGCGTAGCGGTAGCAAAAAATTGTAGCACAGCAGAGCTAATGAAAATTTTCATGTGCGACAGCTCTCGCATGTGTTTGTTGCTTTGAAGTTATACTTCTTATACGAGTTCGGAACAGTTACGATAATTGTTGCGCAACAGCAACATTATGCATAAACATACATATGTACATGTTTACATGTCATTGAACAAACACACAAACTTACATTTGTATATGCATGCACGTAAGTTTGTCAACCACCAAAAATTTATGTCGATATGTTTGCATGCTCATACATATTCATACATATTTACGACAAGCCGATTTTCTACCAACAACGCAATGTAGCGTCGCGCAGGCGGCCATAAATTTTTCGATACATCGAATTTTACAGAGTCGTTTCAAGTGATCCCTCCGTAATTATAAATGCGCAAAATATGTATTGGATAGTATTGACTTACTATTAGCAAATATAAATAATTAAATGAATTTAAACATTCTACTAATATATAAATGTACTACAATTGATTTTAGTAAGGATCAAGACATAAAACAATCCATAATAATATGAGTTGGGGACATGGACCTCTTTGCCTACGAAAACGCGACACTGATTACAAGTCTCTGACCAAAAAATTACTATTTGCGGTCATTCGTTGTCCGTGGCAACGAAGATTTTACAAGAAATGTATTACAAGTGCACATATGTATTTACACACATATGCATGTAAACAAATTTACGAACAGTATGCGTATGGTTCTTTTGATTTTTTTTCTTCCGTTTCTGTTTCATTTCTGCGAATTCTCAACTAGTTTATGTGACTTTTGGTTGAAATTCTCTGCGTTTGCCGTTGAAAAGTTAAATCTATGCTTTACAGGATCAATTCTCTTAGCCAGTCTTCATGTACTTTCATGTATTCCTCTGAGAGAAATTTTCATTAGAAATGATCAATGGAAGAAATGATCCTACGACAAAAGGAGGTACGACTATTGATACGGTATTCGCGAGAAATATAGATAAAATAGATGTAAGACATTTCATATCGTATTTTAGTTATCATAATCCAATTGTAAATATTATAGATATCAATCCGTCAGAATCCAGAAATGATAATTGATTTGGACTTTGGTTTGTAAAATGTGCATAATAAATTTATAAAATGTGAATTTAAGAAAGTGTCTCTCGCTAGTTTTCTTTCATACAAAATGATATTCATTTCTTGGAATATCACTAAGAAGTATAACTTCATCCGCTCGTAGGGACTCCACGCATTCTTTTTTTTCTTTTTCTTTAGAAATCATTTCGAAGTATTGCACAGAGCTCTGCAATATACATTGAAGTACAGTAGTTTTCCGAAATAACGAACACATTAATTGTCAGGCCTATTCGTAACATCGAATTTTTTGTTATTTCGAGTAGAGAGGTATGTTTTTTCTATAATTTTAAGCTTTTTTATAAAACTCAACATACACTACGTTTATGTTTCATTTCTACTCGGTTATATTATACACGGGTAAGTTCAACCAACATGCATAAACACTTTTTCACCACGAGTTAAATGATCTACTCGGATAGAATATACACATTTTCTTTACGTATGTAGACGAGTTAACTCGGATGCATAAACGGATTTAGAGTTAAGTTGAACGTCAAATCAGCTGATTTTTTGTGCCGGTGTATATTGTTTTGACAAATTGCATATACAGGGTTCCCGTATTGCCAATTTTTCGCTAAAAACCGGTTATTGGTTACTTTTTGGCACCGGTTTTTTTGTGGCCCACCCGTGGCACTGTGGGTAGTCGGATGGTGTGCCGAAAACCGGGTTTTTGCAAAAACTTCGACGAGTGGGTAGTCGGTTTTCATAAAAAACCGGTTTTTTTGGTCGGTCAGTGGTCGCTTTTGCTCGTGCATTTCTGCCCGAACACTTCTCAACTGATTTATGCCGCACACCCCTTATATCTGGAAAATACGGACATATGTATAATACGTGGCAGCCCTCAATTAAATTCAATTCAGAATTTTCCTCGAGTAGAGTATTTGCCGTTTATGCTTATAAGCTTTACCCATGTAGAATATAACCGTGTAGAAATGAAGCATAAACGTAGTAATATTTTCAATTTTCACATTTCTTTTGAATTTTCTCATGTTATATGTTTAATTCTGGTTCGATGTTATTTGATTTTTTCTCTTTCTTCATATCTCTTCTTCATGTTGTTCGTTAAACCGAGTACTTACAAATCTCCGATGCTCGTTATTTAAGGTACTCAATGTAACAAATTTGGTTTTTCGTTATAAGCGGTTTTCGTTAAAACGAATATTCGTTATTTCGGAAAACTACTGTACTTCAATGTATATTGCACAGCTCTGTGCAATACTTCGAAAAGATCTCTGAACAAAAAGAAAAAAACATCAAACACACGCGAGAGCAGTAGCAATGAAAATTTTAATTAGTTCTGCTGTGTTAACGCTCTCGATTTTTTGCTACCGCTACGCCAGAGCATAGCGCAGAATTTAATTTTTTGCTCCCGCTCCAGCTATAGTTTTTTACCTAACAAAACTCGGAGCAGAGTAGAGCACATACTTCTCATTGTTAAGCTGCAGTTACCGATTCTTGACTTGACCTAGAGAGACTTGAGAACTGTCACATAAAAGATCCGTTTAATGGGCCTTGCATGTATTTGATAACCGAACGCATGACTTGACTTGAAAGTCTGTTGAATTTAGAACTCTAAGTTACGTTGACATTTAAACTGCTCTCCCTCTCTCACTGCTTCTCTTTTCATTCTCATTATGACACTATTCCAGTGTTGTCTGAATGTTTTCGGTTAAAATTCTAATCTTTAATATTTATAAATCTTCAAAGATAGAAAAAATAAGATAATTCAGAGGAAAATACCTTTTTCACAACAATTATTTTTCAATGTGTTTAACTTTAAGTGCAATAAACAAATCAAATCAAATAGGTACGATATGAGGGTAATTTTTGCAACAGAAACATAACTATTGCGAATCTCTGCAAGAATTTGTGGTGATCTGCTCAGAAAAAAAAATATTTTGCGAATTTATGTAATGAAAAATTGATTGTAAATGTTCAAATACAATTTGGAATTAATATTTATTCACCTATCATATACACGCTTGGCTGGCTCCAATTTATTACATCTTCTAACAATTGTAAATATCGAAAAACTGAACTACGCGTGCACGTTTCTTTTGTGCTATTCTGCTCAAAGCTATATTCATCTATGTATTTATTAAAGAGTTTTCTTTCAAACAGAAAATCTTCACGTGTTCACAGATTGCCTAATAGTGAATATTTTTTTGTAGACTAGTTTTAAAATTTTCAATCTTGGTGATATTTTAATTTAAAAACTTAATTTTAAAGCTAAATCTACACATCTGGCAACTCTACCCAGAAACTATAATAATAACAGCTGAAGTTGAAGTTGTATGAAGTATAACTGCATTTAAGTTTTCCAAGCCAAATTTTTCGAAGCTAGTCAAGTCAAGCATCGGTAACTGGAGCTTTATGCTAGGCTAAGCTGTGGCTCTCGACAAAGTGAGAGCGGTAGCGATAGCACAGCAATAATTCTAGAAATTTTGTTGCTACAGAGTAGTAAATGAGAACCCTGATTGTCTCATATTTTTGGATGAGAATAAATTTATTTACAAAAGCGCAGATGAATAAAGTTATTTTTAGGATCTCATACACACTCGGGTCAAAGATGTAACAGTGAGTGCGAAATTATAAGAGAACATCGAAAACTCGCCACTTCGAAAGGAAAATATTACACTACAGCATGAGGGAACTGGGAACAATTGCACAAACAGGCACAAATGATCAGAATAAAACACTAGCTAAATCGCCCATTCCCACTTTCGCAATGGCGCAGGTTCCTCATAATTCCTTCTAACGATGACTTGCAAAAAATAAAAAAAATTGATACGGACATCAACCAATGGTATGCGGAGGTGCTTCCTGATTGGTGGTCAATGCTCGCGCTTGCACTATATGTGTATTCTAATTAGAACATATAAATATTTCATGCTACAACAGAAACAATTTCATTCATAAGGAACGCACTTCTTCGACAAAGCAAAGTTCATGGATTTGCAAATCAGCGTCGCACTCTTTTTTCTGCGCGCCTGGTCAACCAAATGTCGTTTCAGTACGATGATGATGCAGAATCTTTGAAAATTCTATTATCCCCCGCATATTCAAGCCGACAACAAGTTATTTCTTCACGACGATGCTAAAAATCAAGAGTTGAATAATTTTCTAATGTTCACTTCAGAAGTGAAAAGTGGCAACATAGCCCTTTCCAGACACAAAAGAATCTTCAGTCAATTCTGTGGAGGCTTTCAAATCAATATGAATGCATGTCTTGTGTTTTCGGTTTAGCCTATTTTAGCTGAAACTCGGCGGCATGAAACGCAGGCAAATCGATTCAGATATTATAACAATTTTTATTTAATTAAGCTTTTTTCCAGATATTAATCTTTTAATTTCAGATATTATTGCTATTTTTATTTAATTAATTAATTTTCAGGAATTAATAATTTTTTTATTTAATTTTTTTTTTTCAGATAATAATAATTTTCTTTTATTGATCATTTTTAAATGTTCACCTTTTATTTTGAGATATTAATAATTTTTTTTAATCTTTTTCTTTTATTAATCTTTTATTATCAAATTTGAATAATATTCTTTGCATTAATTTGATGAATTGTAAATAATATATATATAGTATATATAGTATATATATATATATATATTAATAAAGATTAGTTAAATAATTATAAAATTCAAAAAAATAGTTTGAAATTTTAAGTAAATTAAAAAATAGGAATAAAAAATGCAACCCTGCATCAGCTGACAAATAAGGATATTAGAGCAGTTCAGCTCTATTTTTATGTATATGATTTATATGACACTGATTAATGAGCGCAACAGAGACGTAATAGTGGTTAAAAGCTGCACAACCAGCTATGCGTGCCTATGGAAGACTTACCACTTTTTTAACGACTTTTGTGGCTTTGAAAAGCTTCGGTTTAACCAGCTTCTTTACCACCTTTGGCTGGCAGGGCATACAAAATGTTTCTTCTTATATGTACCTATATTGTGTACACAAAAATATGTGGGTATGCTGAAAATTCCTTTCTATATGTATGAGGTTGTCAAATCTCCCTTCCTTTTTTGATCTTTATTCAATGCTTTATAAAAAGTGTTACAGTGATCGGATTTAGTTCAAATATGAGTCGTTTCATTCGATAATCTGTTTCCATCTAGACGGCAATTTCATAAAACCCCCCTCGTAGAATGTACCCTCCTTATTTACGAGGAAAACATCCCACCCGAGCTCCCGTAGCTTCTGACGAGTCATCAACAAAGTGTGGTGTGGCGTTGATTCGGTCCATCAAGCTTTTTTGTGTATCCAGTCTTCTGCAGATGGTTTAAAATGGTTTGATGACTAACTCTCCTGGGCGATGTCACTAGATGCCACATGCCGGTCTAACTCGATGCTTTCCATGATTTGATCGGGTTTCGTCGTTACATTTCTTCCGCAGGCTGGCTTATCCAGCCGCTCTGAATAGTCGAAACCGTTCCTCCGCAGTTCGAAGTGATATAATACCATCCCCAAAAACACAGTTAATCTCACGGAACGTTTCTCTAACGTATTTGCCTTTAACGAAGGAAAACTCTAAAATAGCGCAAATTTCGACGTGAACTCCATGTTTACACATCTATAACTGTTGAACGCAATATCCAAACAAATCATGCATAGCGTCGTTTTGTATGTTATGTAAAGACCTTTCAAAGATATACATATAGTATTGCCAGATACGAGCTATGTATATACATAGTCGCGAAATTGGAAAGACCAAAAGGCGGAAAGGAGATATTTGCCAACCTAATATATTACCTATTTCAAAACGGCTTTCGACAACCCAAAAACGAGGTACCTCTATTTTTGAATTTGGCATGCCTTCAAAACCAATGTGCCTATGTAAACTGGAGTTTAGCACTTCTCCGAGCCGTTCGAAATAAAAATTTATTTCAGGGTGGCTCACTATCGTAGGACACCTTCAATCTATTAGTGGAGAAAACAATACAAGCTTCAGAGTTAAATAGAGAAGTTACAATCCTCTATAAGAGTGGATAAGTGAATCGCTCAAGAATTACTTGCGCACTAAGTGAACTCGGCTATAATCACATAAACCGTGTCTATTCCAGTAAAGAAGAATTAGTAATATTTAATTATATGTCGCACATTGTGATTAATTGCCCAAATAGTACATGCAATGGAATTGAAAATATGACAGTTTAATGCTAATTGAATAGCGAACTATATATATATATATAAAAAATCCTACGACTTGTGAACTTCTTATTTTTGTCTAAGCATATGTTGCAAATCTGTATTAGTATACATTTAGTAAAATTATCATTGCGTTTAATTTGTCTATTTACAGCTACTCCGCCAACGCAGCGTATACAATTTATACTTGGAGGTGATGATTGCAATGAAGTTTATGAAGTGCATCCGGTATTTTCCGAAATGATGACGAACGATGAGTTTGAATGGAAAGAAATTGCAAGGTGGATAAAATTTGAAGAAGACGTAGAAGAAGGCGGAAACAGATGGTCGAAACCACATGTTGCCACTTTATTTTTGCATTCATTGTTCGAACTACGTACTTTATTACGTAAGGGGTCCGTTTTGTTGGATATGGAAGCCAATACCTTGGAACTCATAATAGACTTGTTATGCGACAACATGGTTAATGATGGTACATTGCTGCTAAATTTACGTGTTAAGTTAACAGACATGTTACTGAGACGTCATCGCCATCAGCATGAGTATAGTAAAAAAAGTAAAGGATTACCAATGATGCGTTCGTTTGTCGATATCACCTGTAACCAAACAGAATCAAAAAGTAAGTAGTAAAATATTTACAAACTTCTTTAAGCTTTAGAAATGAACGATATTTCAGCACCGGTGTTTTTATCACTGCTACTCAAAAATTATGTAATTATCGGAAGAATTTAAAAAAAATCGTGCAAAAAATAGGAAACGTGTATAAAAGATTTAATTTTACATGCAAATCTATCTATTCGTACAGTGAGCATTTTAACTGTAGACTTTTATGGTATTATATGTAAGTGTATATACTATCTATTACTATTAAAAGGAACAAACAACTCCTATTCTGTGAATGGTAAAAATTTAATAACATGTACATTTGAAAGCTCATGTAGATATGTTACGTTTATGAGTAAAGAATGCGCCATTAAACGCTGTGTCTTCTTTGTCCTAAATACTTCATACAGTTTCAGTTATATGTTTACGTATAATAATGAAATTGTTGCAACCTTTTCACCGGCTTCCAAAATTTGTGTAAAAAAGGAGATCAAGTGTATCTAACTACTTATATACATATACATATGTTTATGTTTCACGATGCTGGCATAACTGCGTTCAATAAACCGCAATAAGCAATTTATTTCGTCCGCACACCCGTCTTTGTTGATTGTCAGCAAGCAAATGAGCCTTTTTAATCAAGCATGAATATTTCATATCCCGGGTTAATGTATAAACTAATTGAAAAATGTCGGTTTTTGTCGGTTACACATACGCTACACAAATTTGTTGTCGGCTCTGCTTGACGAATATCAAAAATTTTTGATATTTTAATTTGACGCCCACAAATTTGATTGTCTGCACTAAAGTGATGAACACGAGTAAAAAAACTTTTGAAAAAATTAAGATTTAATAATTAATATTGACGAAACTTCGAAATGGGGGAAATCGGACCACTGCCACGCCCACAAAATTACGAAAAACGAAATCACATAAAGTGTCATCACTATGCCATAAATAATGTTCTAAAAGTATAATTTGGTACAAAGGATCGGACTATGAATCGGCATATTTGGATGTAATTTTTTTGGGGAAGTGGGCGTGGCCTCACTGGTTTTTTGTATATATCTAAAGCTATATAAACAAAAATTCTACACTCGTTTCCCTTACATACCCCAAGCTAATAACCCAAAGAGGAGAAAGTCTGTTTCTTAACTTTCTAGCTTCGGGCTTCTTGTGTACTATTTTTTCTTCGTTTTGAATTTTAAGACCTTTCATATCTTAAATATAGTCTTATATATAACATGTAAGGAACGGCTAAGTTCGGGTGCAAAGTACACTATATTCAAGACTATACACACACTTGATTTCGCTAAGATATCTCACATATTAACCAATACATTTATGCGGAATAAAGCCCACCGTATTTTTAAAAAACATATAATTAGGTATATGGGAGCTAGGAGATGTTATGACTCGATTTTAATAATTTTTGGAACAGAGACACACTCAGCCCTATCACGCAATCCATCGTAGCAAAGCTACGAATACGAATGTTCGCTACGAATACGAATAATTTGCTATCACTGAATCCATGTGAACTCGAAACTTTGTTACCATACTTAAATTTTGGATTTTGACATTTCGAAATCAGCTGGGTTGAGAAAATTATGTATATTTTGATAAAGAAAACTGAAAACTTTTATGATATAGTTGAATTTATGAACAAAAAATGTATTCGCTAACGTATGTATTTTTGCTGATGGAGGAAGAACGAGAGAGAACCCGCCGCGATCTAAAACTTCAAAGAAAATCACTTAGGGACTTGAGTAACCCTCTGGAGTTAGGCGAAACAACGTACATACTCAGGTTGTACAAAAATAGTTATACTTTATTCAAAGGAGTTTCTCAAAACAGGTTTGTTAAAAATTTTCGCTTAAATAAGGCGGCCTTTACGTATGTCCTCGGCGTTCTTGAGCGGAATGCAAGTTCTTCAAGGACTTCATCTATATCTTTACTTCAACGTTTGTCTTCAGTTTTACGTTTTTTTGCTGAGGGAGGCTACCAGCATGGAGTAGGCAAGGACTTCGATATTCCAATGGCTCAGTCTACATTTTGTTGCGTCTTAAAAGATGTATTAGTATCGCTTCAGTCCCATCTATGCCCTCAGTGGATAAACCTTAATTTAAGTAGAATTAAGATGAAAAAAGACAAGCCAAGAGGGATTTCTATCAGAAATACGGATTTCCAGGTGCGATTTTGCGTGCGTGTAGACGGTACACACATTAAAATCGTTGCTCCAACAAAAGATAAGTTTCTCTATTATAACCGCAAAGGATACTTTAGTATCAATGCCATGATTGTAAGTAAGGTAGCAAATTCACATGTCAAACTTCTTATTCAATGTTTTGCAGATATGCGACAATAATATGAAAATACGTTATGTAAACGCTCAGTATCCTGGGAGCAATCATGACTCCCATATATGGAATGTTAGCAGTGCGCGTTATTTTTTTGAGAAAAAGTACCTCGATGGGGAACGAAACACTTGGCTTTTGGGTATTAAACCTACACACATATATACATATGTATTAAAATTGTCATAACTCTTTACAAACTTTCAAAATTACAATTTTTAGGAGATGCTGGATATGCCCTAGAACCATGGTTAATGACACCTTTTCGAACACCTTCCTCAGGAAGCCCGGAAGAGAAGTATAATAAAATACATGCAAAGGCGAGAAATATTGTAGAAAGAACAATCGGTGTTTTTAAAAATCGATTTAGATGTCTTATGAGTGCTCGTGAACTACACTACGAGCCATGGAAGGCATCTCAAATCGTTAATGTTGCGGCAGCGTTGCACAATGTTTGCATCCAGTTTCGTGTACCTGATGAAGCTTTAGAAAATGTTTCAGAACCAAATAATTTTTCTGAAAATGATGATATCATCTCATCAACTTATAATGATGAAGCTTCACAGATAAGACAGACTATATGTAGAACACTTACACGAATATAATATACTAAATAAATTTAACACGATATATTTTTGGAGGTTTGATTAAATTTTTATTTATTTAAATATATTTGATAATGTAAGCTTTGTTGCTCCACTTGCAACATTTGCTGCTTAATAGAATTTTTTGCAGCAATTAAACTTTCCATTGCTCTATTATGCCTACCGATTTCTTCCACCTCTGCTTTCTTTAGGTCGCATAATCGGCGCATATCTGATGAAAGATCGTCTAACTTTTCAAAAACCTTTTTTTGAAAAACTTTTTGAAGTAAAAGTTGTTCTTTTACTAAATCAATTGTACTTGCTTCTGGTGGCTTAGTACTGCGTCTTGGCAGTGCAGGGCTACAACTCATTGAAGGTAGCGATATATCGGCCTCGGCCTCATTATCAGTGTCAACTGACATAGATAAACCCACACTCACTGTGTTTTGTATGCCGTTAGTGCTCGTCTCTAATGCAGTTAATTTGATTACAGCTTCTTCAAATTCGCTGAAAAGGTACTGTATATTTCGACCGACACCAGTAGCTGGCTTCTTTGTTTTCGGCCAATTTCCTTTTTATATATGCCTTCCAATCTAGCCATACCTTTTAAAAAATAAATTATAGAATATATAAATTATTCTTTTAGTTTCAATAATTAAAAGAACTGTAATACCTTACCTTCTTCCAGCTTGAAATGTCTTTAGTGGGGGGGGCCTACACTGTTGAGTAAAAAGACAATGTTTCATTATTTTATTCAGAAATTGAAGTCTAATCTTCTACATTCCATAACATTTAAAATCTCTTCCTCCGTCACGTCTATATCTCTATGGATATTCAAGAGAGCCATTCCGTTCAGGCGTGCTTCTCCAGTTTTATTTCTTAAATATGTTTTAAGCCTGCGAAGTGAGGAAAACGAGCGTTCACTTGAAGCGACAGATATAGGGATTATTGCTCCAATCTTTAAAAAACGATGCACTGTTCTGTTTCGCGTTCGCCCCTGTATCAGGGTGTCAAGAATATATTATATACCGAATTTCATTAAAAAAATCAGTCGAGTAGTTCCTGAGATATGAGTTGGCGATGCCACGCCCATTTATCATTTCATAATCATAACCTTTGATTGGGAGGTGGGCGTGGTTATTATCCGATTTCAACTATTTTCATGGTGAGTGGTGGGGTACGTAAGAGAACCGATCCTTTATCCCAAATTTTTTTCCAGACAGACATCCGGATTTCAACTCGTCTCGTCATCCTGATCATTTTGATAAATATAACCCTATATCTAACTCGTTCAATTTTGGGTGTTACAAATAAACGTTATGTGAACAAAACTATAATACTCTCTTAGCAACTTTGTTGCGAGACTATAAAAATTGCAAACAGTGCATTGCACTTAATATCATGTTCCGACAAAAAAAATTTGAAGTGATTTGATTACATTTAAACGCATTTAAAAGGGTAGTTTCCCTTTTCTCACTGCCGTTGGAGATATATAAATCAACTGTTGATGACTCATATACGTAAGAATGTTTCTGTACTGTTAGCTAGTAATTTTTTTGCGGTGAAACTATGAAAACGCAAATTATGAGGTATTATAAAAATTTATTAATTTTTGATTGTTATTCATTGGTTTTAGTTTAAAATATCTTCTCAATTAATTTATTTAATATTATATTGATAAATTTTAAAAATATTATACGGTCGTTACTCTTCTTCTTCTGAAAGCCAACAGCAGCCAGCACCTATTAGCTGTAAAGAACCACTCTTCGCAGCTGTTGAACGAAAACAAAAAAAAGGTATTAAAAAGAAGAAGAATAATGTGTATTGTAAAAATATAATTATTAATCGCACAAGATTTACGAATTTGCCTCCTCATCAACCACAAATTCGCACACAATTCTGTGATTTCTAATTGGATATTTTTCATATTCTCTATTAATGAGGTGTTCGTGTTCCGTCATAAAGTGGTGGAAAAACTGCGTAGAGGAGTATATACCGCTTGTGTTGTAAGCGTGGGTAAATGCGTGGGTTTCAAAGTTGACTTTGGTGCTGTGTGCTTAGCAACTCAACATTTTGCAACTCCAAATATTTTGCTCGAGTTCAAATCCTGCATAAAATATGAATATAT
Organism: Zeugodacus cucurbitae; assembly: GCF_028554725.1. Lineage (NCBI taxonomy): Eukaryota > Metazoa > Arthropoda > Insecta > Diptera > Tephritidae > Zeugodacus > Zeugodacus cucurbitae. The sequence goes on from NC_071668.1 coordinate 33,568,524, forward strand.
TTTTTGACTTTGTATTTTTATTATATTTTACTTTATTTCCAAATAATTATTATTCATTTGATTATTGGTAATTTCGTCCTATAATTATTTTTGTTTGAAATTTTTCTATTTAAAATATGATATTTGTTTACATAATTTTTTTTTATTTTAATTTTAATATTTTTCTATTTATATTTATATTTTTTTTACTCCTATGATAAATAAAATAGAAGTTTAATAATAAATAAATAAATGAAAAATGATAAAAAATAAAACTTTCCTTCATAATCAGCATATTTGGAGTTATAATAGTATGCAATTTTTCACTTTTCTTCCACCTCATATTGTTGACACGTAGCAGCGAAAAATAAAAATACAAACATGTACACATATAAGCTCAGTCGGTATATGTTCATATGTATGAACAGTACGTATGTAGCATCCCTGTAGTTCGGTACAATCGGAGAAGAGCTAACTATATAACTAATTCCGAATCATTAGCACCGGTCCCAGCCCGATTACATGCAATGTTATTTGACTAACGATTTTTACATTGCAATGTCCTACGAGAGTAATCGAGCGGTGCGATTATGCATTACCAGTCATTGGTGAAAGGACTAGTTCCAAAATCGTTAGTGAATCACTAGTACAAAATCACTAGCGTTTTCGTTAATTCAAAATGGCTAGTGATTTGACTAATTCGAACACGCTAGAGGTTTCATTAATTCAAAATCGCTAACGATTCTACTCGTCCAATAACGCTTGTGGTTTTACGCCTGAGAAAAACTTTTGAAAACAACACTTTTACAAAAAATAAAACAAATGTTTACGAAATACAAAGAAATATTTATTTAGTTCATGTGCAAATATTTATTTTCAATTTATTTTCTTTATTAATATTACTTTTTCGTTATTAGCTATTTTAATTAATTTTTATTTATTATTTAATACACATACATGAGTGTACAAAATAAAAAATATTATTAGTTTTTAGTATAATAATGTTGTAATAATAAGTTTTCAATTATATTAAGTATATAACCTGATCTATGGGTGGATAATCCCGCGATGGTTCTATGGGTTGTAGAGTTTGGGTGATCTGCGGTGATTTTGTTGTTGTTTGTGATGATTCCGGTGTTGGCGTAGTTGTTTTTGCCTTCTTCTTGTGTTGCGTTCTTATTCTTATTTTATTGTTATATTTATTCACTTATTAAATTAATTTTCACTTTTTTGCACAATTCTTTTTCACTATATGTAAAAATATTCTATAATTTTCCGTACGCAAATTACACATCTTCTTCTTAGTCGGAAAAATGTGAAATGACGCGTCAAATTTTTGGAAAAAAATTGTGTGACAAAAGAGACAAGAGAGAGAGCGCGAAATGAAAAAACAAGAGTACTGTTTTTAGGGGTGGGATTTGCCAATTCATTTTTCGAGTAATGCCTCGTTGCATTACAAATCATTAGCGAAAAGACTAATTAAATTAAAATATGCGAAAAAAAGACTTCGGTCAGGATTTGAACCCAAGCACCATCTAAAAACCGAACACGTGGTGCGTATTGAACATATACATATGTATATTTCTGCACGCGTATGTTAGTAAAAATATTTGAACACATTTTTATGAAATTTGCCGACGGCAAATCAATGATTGCTCGAGACCATAATGATATTATAGATTATTATATAGTTTATTTTAATAATTAAAGAATAAGATAGAATTTTTAATTATATATGAATAAAAAGTAACTTAAAAAAATAAAAATAATATAAAATAAAAATTAAATGAAAAATAGATAGAAAATTAAATAAAAATATTTATGAATAATATATAAATATAATAAAACATGACTATCAGAATTGCCTACCATCAATCGGTGAATTCTCGCACAATCTATTCGGTGAACTATCATACATACATACATCCAAACGCACGTATTTTCCTACTTTGCATATCCATCAAATTCCCTAGGTTCGACGCTCATCATAAAAATATTTTTTATTAATTAATTAATTTAAGTGAAAATGTATTTTTAATTATTAATTATATTAATTTAAAAATTTCTATAAAATATCTTAAAATATATATCTTGAAATTTTAATTTTTTTTTTTCAATATTTCCTTATTTACTGAATCTGCTTGTTTTTAAGCCTAACAATAAGTTATAAAATCTTAAATCTATTTAAAAACTAGACCAGCTCAAACGAGTGATTGAGCTGTATTGTTGAAACGTTGCTCTTTAGTACGCAGGCATATCCCTTCTTTTGAGGCGTGTTTGATCGCAGGAATGTACTATAGCATTAGCCAATGGGTTTGGGTCTCCGTGATCACCCAAACCCATTTAGATATATATTTCAATCTGCTGACCTCAACTGCTTTCTTTACCATAGGGATACCAAGATCTTTATGGATATTTTCATTGCGAATGTACCATGGTGAGCACGTGATTGTTCTAAGCATTTTCGATTGGAACCTTTGTATTATATCAATATTAGTTGCACAGGTCGTACCCCACAGTTGAATGCCATACATCCAAATCGGCTTTATGACCGCATTGTATAAAAGTACTTTGTTGTCTAGGCTAAGTTTAGAGTTTTTATTTAAAAGCCAATTTAAATTTGCAGCTCTTCATGCACGTTATTTTACTAGATATATGTTTTCTCCACGTAAGCCTTCTATCTAGGTGAATACCAAGATAGGTAACTTCATTCGCTTGAGGCACTAGAATATTGTTCATTTTTACTGCCGGGCACATTTTTGGTCTTAGGGAAATTGTAACATGCTTCGCTAATATTCTTGATGCTATAATGGGACATTTGTTACGACTCACTAAAGCTGTGTCATCCGCAAAAGTTGATGTCAAGACATTATTAGCAGTTGGAAGATCAGCTGTATATATAATGTATAGAGTTGGGCCTAAAACACTGCCCTGTGGTACTCCAGCCCTTATCTGTCGTTCATCAGATATGAAATCTCCTACTTTAACCATAAATTGTCTATTTTTTAGATAAGACTCCAATATTTTATACAATTCTAAAGGTAGAATCTTTTTAATCTTATATAAAAGGCCTTCATGCCACACTTTATCAAACGCCCGAGCCACGTCTAGAATTATAGCTGAACAGTACTCTCTGTGCTCGAATGCTTTTCTTATTTCGTTAGTTATTCTATTTACTTGTTCTATTGTACTATGTTTTGCACGAAACCCGAATTGGTGCGTTGGTATTACATTATTTTCGTGGAGGAAAGGAGACATCTTTCATAGGAGCACCTTTTCAAATATTTTAGATAGGCAAGGTAGAAGTCTGATTGGTCTGTATGAAGACGGCTGTGTCAAGTCTTTCCCAGGTTTATCTATCAGGATAATCTGCGACTTTTTCCACGAAATTGGATAGTATCCAAAACTTAGAATTGCATTGAAGAGCAAAGAGAGCACCTCTGCAGCAATATTTGGTAACTCAATTAGCAATTTTGGAGTGATATTATCATGTCCTGGCGACTTTTTTGAATTAAGTTCTTTTATGATGCTAATAATTTCAGAAGGTGAAGTCTTAAAGGACTCGGGCGACTCATTTGCTGTGTTAGGTAAGATTGACAACTTAAAGTTATTTTTTGGGCAATTTGGTTGAAATACCTTTTCTAGGTGATTTGCAAAACAAGTAGCCTTTTCCTCATCACTTCGAGCCCAATTTCCACCGAAATCTCGTATAGGCATGTTGGAGTCGACTGGTGGCTTCATGGACTTTTGGGCTTTCCAATGTGAATTTTGCTTGCTTGAGTTTGGACACAGCTTCTTTATATATATTTCATTGTTGAATTCTTCCTCGCGTTTAAGCGCTTTTTTTAATTTGCGTACAGCAGATTTCAACTGCAGCTGAGTGGAAGGGGAGCGAATTATCTGCCATTCTCGTCTAGCACGTCTTTTTTCATTTACAAGCTGCTCTATTTCTCTATTGCTGATTTTTCTGAGACTAAGTGGCTTAGAATTTTTCTTTGGTGTTGCTAAGACCGCTGCGTTAATAATTATATCATTGAGTTCCCTTATACTTTTGTCAATATGTCTTTCTGTATTTATTTTGTTTTCAATATTTATATGGCTACTCAAGTATTTTTTGTATTTTAACCAGCTCGTTTTGTGAGATGTTAGCCCCACTTTCTTTTCAACAAATATGGGTTGTTCACATAACTTTATTAGTATAAAGGAGTGATCAGAAGATAAGTCAGTACTTGTATCTACTGCTATGTGCGATTTATCTATATTTTTGATCACAGCAAAATCAATTAAATCTGGTATTTTTTTACGATCACTAGGCCAATATGTTGGCTTACCCGGAGATATTATATCAAGGTTTTTGCGCCTATTTATAATAGTTTGATACAGCTGTCGTCCTTTCAGATTAATAAGTCGTGAGCCCCAATACATATGTTTTGCATTGTAATCTCCACCTGCTAGAAATCTATGACCTAGCGTTCTTTAAATTCGCTCTCTGTAATTTTAAAACGAGGTGGACAGTATATAGCTGTCAGGTTTATGTAACCGCAACGATTTTTTATAGATATTGTTGTAGCTTGTAACTGCGCTGTAGCATGAGATTCTAATGCGTGGTGGCTTAGTCGTTTTTTAACTAACACTGCTGTTCCACCATGTGTCTTTCCATCTGGGTAATTTGTAACATAGAGTCTATACCCCGGTATAAAGAAATTGTTTTTATTCGTAAGATGGGTTTCTGACAATAGCATTACATCTATATTATTTTCATTCAGAAATCTAATAAGCTCCAATTTATGTTGGTTAACACCGTTAGCATTCCATATACAAATGTTAAGTACGCTCATTTTTTACTTAAAAAAGTTTGCAACATTTGATTTTGTGCTTTGATACCTCTTGGATCAAATTTTGCATAGTAGACATAAATTGTGTCATACATTGGGTAAGGTTTAAAATCATTGTTTCAATGCTTCCATTTGGTTGGTTTTGGGGAATTTGCATTTGCGTTGTGTTGCCTTTCACCACATTTGCATAGCTCCCTTGAGTAGCATTATTTTTAAGAATACATTGATTTGAAATATGGACAGGGTTTTCAATAATTTCGTTAGAAGGAATATTTATCATTTGATTACGTCGTGTTTGAATTGCAATAGACAATTTCGTTTTTAAGTCTTTGTATACCGGGCAACCCCTATAGTTTGCAGTGTGATTTCCACCACAATTACTACATTTTTTATTTAAATCCTCTTTTTTACGAGTACATTTTGATGTAGGATGCAGATCACCACACACCACACAGACACTGCGTAGAGTGCAATATGCTTTCGTGTGCCCATACTCTTGGCAGTTGGTGCATTGTACCGGACCATTTCTTTTATGTGGTTCCTCGACGGTAATTCTGCGATGGAGCAAATATTTTAACTTGTAAATTGGATGCGTTTCATTTTTCTTTAGTTGTTCATTATTTGGAATCAGTTCTATTTTGAACATTGGTTGTGGGACTTTATTTCTGTTAAAAATATTTACTGCTGATTTAATTCTAAAATCACCTTCTTCCAGAGCTTCTTTAACTTCGTTATAGTCTACCGAAGACTCTATACCTTTTATGACTACCACTAGGCCTTTAGAGCTCTTCAATTGGTACGAGTAATAATTCTTATTATTAATTGATAAGTATTTTACTACATCCATGAAACTTTTTTCAGTGTACGTTTGAATTTTTGTTTCATCTATGTTACCTTTTTTTAAAGGCACTATATGAAAGTTGTTTGTGCCTATAAAATTACTTAATTTGGAGACAAGCGCATTTGAGCTACGCTCACGCTAATAGATTGGAGGAGGTTTGGCATTCACTGATGCAGTGGTACCCTTCGCATCGTCGTTAGGTTCTTTGCTCAGTAAGACAAATCTATTACCATTTAAAATTTCTGGCTTTTTACCACTTGGCCATTTATTGACCGCTGATTTAATTGGACTAGATTTCCTTTTTGTGTTTATGTAGCGGTTAATACCAGTCTGAATAGATGGTCCTTTCTTGCCTTGTGTATTCTCACCTTCCTTTTTCTTTTCCTTCGTTATCTGGGTGCTTGCTGGTACCTGCATACTTGTCGCTGTCAGCGCATTTGTTGTGGCGCGATTGCTGTTTACTGCTGCTTCTGTTGACTGCGACCTTTGCTTCGATTCCATTTCAGCTGATCGCTGCGATGACTCATCACCGCCGTTGCTCTTTTTGTTGGCTGGAGTTGTTTGTGTTGGCTCCACAAAGCTGAAGTAGGCATTTAAGGAATGCCTACGGCTTTACTGGTGAGGCTGCGCAGCGCTCATTATTGTTTATTTGATTTTATTGTTTTTATATTTTTGTTTTGTGCACTATTTGTTTATATTTATTGTAATAAGTTTTAATTTTTAGGAGGATGGAGTCATATGTAGAAGTTCACGTAAGTGAGGAAAGTTTCTGACTGTCATTCACTTGGGAGTGGCCAGGAACGATTCTTTTACATGTGGCTCAAGCAGCTCACGACTTCCGGTCTTAGACCAAGTATCCTCTGGGTAGCCAACAGACATCCGTTTGGAGGCGAGCTAAAGTGAGAAGGCGAAACCCGCCTATGCGGTTGTGCGTAGGGTTTGGGACCCACCACATAAAAACACCCCCCAATAGAAAAGAAAAAACAGCTTCGGATGAGAGACCCCAATTTTGATGACGACCACTGCAAACGTTTAAAGGACTACGAAATAAGGGCATGCACCTGGAATGTCCGGACCCTTAATTGGGAAGGTGCCTCTGCTCAGCTGGTTGATGTCCTCGTAAGAGTAACGGCTGACATCACCGCAATCCAAGAAATGCGATGGACGGGACAAGGACGGAATAAGGTGGGTCCTTGTGACATCTACTACAGCGGCCATATAAAGGAGCGCAAATTCGGTGTGGGATTCGTGGAGGGAGAGAGACTCCGTTGTCGAGTCCTGGCATTCACTCCGGTGGATGAACGATTAGCCACAATCCGCATCAAAGCGAGGTTCTTCAACATATCGCTGATTTGCGCCCACGCCCCGACGGAAGAGAAGGACGAAGTGTTCAAAGATACCTTCTATGAACGCCTAGAACGTACCTATGAGCGCTGCCCCCGCCACGATGTCAAAATCGTGCTTGGCGATTTCAACGCTAGGGTGGGTAAAGAAGGTGTCTTTGGCACAACAGTCGGAAAATTTAGCCTCCCCCGCCACGATGTCAAAATCGTGCTTGGCGATTTCAACGCTAGGGTGGGTAAAGAAGGTGTCTTTGGCACAACAGTCGGAAAATTCAGCCTCCATGACGAAACATCACCAAACGGTCTGAGACTGATCGACTTCGCCGGTGCGCGAAATATGGTCGTCTGTAGTACTAGATTCCAGCATAAGAAAATCCATCACGCTACTTGGCTGTCCCCGGATCGAATCACTCGCAACCAGATCGATCATGTTGTGATAGATGGACGACATGTCTAAAGTGTTTCTGATGTGATTCGTGGTCCCAACATCGACTCGGACCACTATCTTGTAGCAGCTACAATACGCACCCGCTTCTGTGTAGAAAAGCGCACACGTCAACAAACACAAGGAAGGTTCGACATCGAGAAGCTGCAATCACAACCGACAGCCGAACGATTTTCTACTCGACTTGCACTCCTGCTCTCTGAGAGCACTCATCAGCATCTCGGTATAAGGGAGCTGTGGGACGGCATATCAAACTCCTTACGTACAGCTGCAACCGAAACCATTGGTTTTCGGAAAAGCCAAAAAAACAGCTGGTATGATGAGGATTGTCGTCTCGCAGTGGAGAGAAAACAGACTGCCTACCTCGCAATGTTGCGATCGACCGCAACACGCGCGGGATGGGAAAGATACCGAGAGCTGAAGAGGGAAGCCAGACGCCTTTGCAGACAAAAAAAGAAAGAGGCCGAAATGCGTGAGTATGAAGAGCTTGACAAGCTGGCCGACAGGGGTAATGCTCGAAAATTTTACGAAAAGATCCGGCGACTAACTGAAGGTTTCAAGACCGGAGCACACTCCTGTAGGACCCCCAGAGGTGATCTAGTTATTGATGACCAGAGTATACTGAGTTTGTGGAGGGAACACTTCTCCAGCCTGCTGAAAGGCAGTGAAAGTACAACAACAGGAGATGGAGAACCCGATTCCCCAATCGACGACGATGGAGCAGATGTTCCATTGCTCGACCGTAAAGAAATTCGAATAGCAATTACCCGCTTGAAGAACAATAAGGCGGCGGGGGCCGAAGGATTACCGGCCGAGCTATTCAAATACGGCGGCGAAGAGCTGATAAGGTGCTTGCATCAGCTTCTTTGCAGAATATGGTCGGAAGAAAGCATGCCTGACGATTGGAATCTCAGTGTACTCTGCCCAATACACAAAAAGGGAGATCCCACAATTTGCGCCAATTACCGTGGGATAAGCCTCCTCAACATCGCGTAAAAGGTTCTGTCGAGCGTATTGTGTGAAAGACTAAAGCCCACCGTCAACAAACTGATTGGACCTTATCAGTGTGGCTTTAGACCTGGAAAATCAACAACAGACCAGATATTCACCATGCGCCAAATTTTGGAGAAGACCCGTGAAAATAGGATCGACACACACCATCTCTTTGTCGACTTTAAAGCTGCTTTCGACTGCACGAAAAGAAGCTGCCTTTATGCCGCGATGTCTGAATTTGGTATCCCCGCAAAACTAATACGGCTGTGTAAGCTGACGTTGAGCAACGCCAGAAGCTCCGTCAGGATCGGGAAGGACCTCTCCGAGCCCTTCGATACCAGACGAGGTTTCAGACAAGGTGACTCACTCTCGTGTGATTTCTTTAACCTGATGCTGAAGAAAATAATACGAGCTGCAGAGCTAAATCGAGAAGGTACAATCTTCTATAAGAGTGTACAGCTACTGGCGTACGCCGATGATATCGATATCATCGGAAACAACACCCGCGCCGTTAGTTCTGCTTTTTCCAGACTGGTTAAGGAAGCGAAGCGTATGGGTCTGGTGGTGAACGAGGACAAGACGAAATATCTCCTGTCGTCAAACAAACAGTCAGCGCATTCGCGTCTTGGCTCCCACGTCACTGTTGACAGTCATAACTTTGAAGTTGTAGATAATTTCGTCTACCTGGGAACCAGCATTAACACCAATAACAATGTCAGCCTGGAAATACAACGCAGAATCACTCTTGCCAACAGGTGCTACTATGGACTAAGTAGGCAATTGAAAAGTAAAGTCCTCTCTCGACGAACAAAAACCAAACTCTACAAGTCTCTCATCATTCCCGTCCTACTTTACGGTGCAGAAGCGTGGACGATGTCAACATCCGATGAGACGGCACTAGGAGTTTTCGAGAGAAAGGTTTTGCGGAAGATTTATGGTCCCTTAAGAATTGGCAACGGCGAATACCGCAGACGATGGAACGATGAGCTTTATGTGTTATTCGACGACATAGACATAGTCCAGCGAATAAAAAAACAGCGGCTACGCTGGCTAGGTCATGTTGTCCGAATGGATGAAAGTGCTCCAGCTCTGAAAGTATTCGATGCAGTACCCGCTGGTGGAAGCAGAGGAAGAGGGAGACCTCCACTCCGATGGAAGGACCAGGTGGAGAGGGACCTGGCTTCGCTTGGAATAACCTTGGAATTGGCGCCAAACTGCCAGAAGGAGGGATGCGTGGCGCGCTGTTTTGGACTCGGCTATAACCGCGTAAGCGGTGTCTACGCCAGTCAAGAAGAAGAAGAAGAATAATTTTTGTACACTGTTTTTTGATTTAATTGTTTGTTGAGAATTTAACCGATGCTATTTACTTTTTTTTTGTTTACTTTTGTAAGAAATCAGATTTCACGGAGCGAATTAAAAAGCACGTCCGTATAACTTGAATGCTTTACAATAGAATATAAAATAAATTGCAAATGTAAATCTTAATGAGCAAGCACATGGAGAATTGACGTGAGAACACCCATTTTCCCTTTGTGTCTAATGATCTCAGTTCTCGCATGCTGTGGTGTATTATTTTTCTTTCGAAGTGGCGAGTTTTCGATGTTCCCTTATATTTTAGCACACAAAAAGCTGCGAGTTAACATTTGCTCTTTCTTATTATTATACATTCTTTGCCGAAACTGTGATATTTTTTTGACAGTTTGTAGTGAAAATCAGCTCTTATTAAAAATATGTGACCAACAGATGGCGCTAAATCAGAGTCGCACGGGGAGATTTAGAGTAGTTCAGCTTCGAACCACTTCGGTGAAGTGATTATGAAGTGTCATTTTTGTATAGCGAAGCACAGAGAACGTTAAATATAGAGAAGGTCCAATTGCGGACCAGCGTGTGAATTGTCAAAATCT